>NW_006401415.1:0-919 GCF_000299155.1 Elephantulus edwardii
AATAGGTAGCTCTGGTGGCCTAGTGTTGAGAAGCTGTGCTGCATTCCCAAAGACAGGTGATTTGAGTTGACTAGTCACTATGAGTCGCAGGCGACTCAACGGCACATAACAACAACAACAGCTGCTCTGCACAAGATGGATAGACAATCGCCTTCTGTGAGATTAACTGCCTGTGAAAACCTGCTGGAAGGTCAGCTATGGGTCAGTGCCGACTTGACAGTCCATACAACAACAATGGCATATATATGGAACATGTATTTTAAATTATCGCCATCAGAAATGTGAGGAAAATGCAGCCAGACCAGAAAAATAAAATGAGGCACTCCAAATTATTCATATGCCTCCAGACAATCTTAGGTTTACCTCCACATATTGGTTTCTATTCTTCTTCTCTCTTACATGTTTCAAGCTTTAAAATCACCAGTTATATCACACATTCTGACATTGCTAGTTAAGGGAAAAAGAACTCATTCAAATTGAAACCAACACAGGACATAGAGAAATAGATTGCAAAAATTGAGATCATTATCATTGAGAAAATATTTGACAACAGGCAAACTTTTTCAGCATTTCTTAAGCTCAGGGGACTGAAGAACAAATTCAAACCTTGAGTTGCTACAATCAAGGATGCTTTAGGCAGAATATTAAATGCTCCAGGAAGTATTAAAAGTAGATGGAAAGGGGGCCGGGAGCAGCGCGGAGCGCTCAGCGGCGGAACATGGCAGCTTCCGAGGCCAAGGATACTCAGCTGATGCTCGGAGTCGGCCTGATGGTGACCATCGGAGAAGTTCTGTGGGTGTGGTGTTACCCTTCCACAACAGCCTCCTTGAGGAGCCTGCTGCTGAGAAAATGCTGCCTTTCAGACGAAAACCAACTTCTGCATCCCTTTGTCTTTGGCCAGTACCAAAGAACATGGTTT
>NW_006401415.1:1999-3831 GCF_000299155.1 Elephantulus edwardii
GCGTCCAGGAGCACAAGAGCCCAGCCAACCGTCCGTGCCCCTCACAGCCGACCCGGGCCCCCCTAGTTCCAAGGTTCAGGCTTTCCCACCGTGTAGCCACAAGCTAATGGCTTCTTTTCCAAAAGCTGCCGGAAATTTCGCTGTATATTCTCCTGGGAGGAACTTCCCTTTTTCATGAGGGATGCCACTTTCTGAGCCAGACGCCTTGTTTCCTGCAACATTGTCTAGAGGAGTGTTCAGTTGCACTTTCTGGTAATTTTTTTCCCTTGGCCTTGGAACACTTTGCCCACAAAGGTTTACATAGATTTTTGCCATCCCCACAGCTGGCAGCGGAGGATGAGGGTCCTCTCCCCACTGCTGGGGTCTCAGGAACAGAGGGCTGGGTCTGTGCGGGTCTGGGCAGCCCCACAGGACTTTAAGGGGCCTCCCAGATACAGGCCCCGATGATGCGTGTGGTGTGGCATGTGCAGCGGCAGCATAGGTCCAAGTAGAGGAACCTGGGCTTTTCTTTTTATCCCCTGAGCTGCATCTGAAGTCGGCTGTGGAGCAAGGGCTGGAGGAATGCTCAGTGGGGCCCAGTGTGACCGTTTGCTAAATTAAGTGTATTTATGGCCTCAGTGTCACTGACTGCCAAAAAAAAAAAAATACTGAGTAGCCAACTTTTAATAATCGATATTTATACTGTTGCAGAGGTAAACATTTGGCACTCTGAAGCCAGTAATATCCTTTAGTTAACCCTGTTGCTAGCAACAGTTTCTTTGAAGAAAAGATGCCCGTCCTCACAATAGAGTAAGAAGCCACTGGCTTTGAGTATAACCAAGCAGCATAAGCATCGCCTTCATGTGGTTGGTGGGTGAGAACTCCCAACCTGCAGCAGCCAAGACCACAGTACGTCTTCCGAATTCAGTAAAATAACTTAGGTTCTGTTCTTGTTCAGTAACAGACTTTCTTCCTCATTTGAGACCTTACCAATGATCAGTTCAGCATGAAGGTTTACATAATATACTTGCTCCTTGATTAGATGCATTCATGTTAATTTTGGAAGACTCTTTTTCACTCCAGTAACTCAAATATCCTTAGAAATCCTACCCAAAAAAATGTTTGCAAAGAAAATCAAAACTGGTCTGTTTGGATTTTTCCTTTTTTGTTTGCATTAGACGTTTGTGAAATAGAAATGAGAGCGTCGCCCTTTCTCTCCCTAGAGGGAAGCAGATCTAAATGAGTTCATATTTACAATTAAATCTGCAGTTTATTAGAAACAAAAAAATAAGATGGAAAGAATATACTGAGTCACTGTATTGAAAGGAATTGCCAGACATGGAAGAATTTAATAAAACAACATATGAGCAAGACTCTATGGTGATGAAGGAAGAAGTTCAGGCTACTTTGAAGAAAATAGCAAAAAATAAGGCCCCAAGAATAGATGGTATACCAATTGACATATTTCAGCTAACAGACGCTGCCCTGGACATGCTCACCAAGTTGTGCCAAGAAATCTGGAGAACAACCACTTGGCCAACTTGTTCCCATCCCAGAGAAGCGTGACCCAACAGAGTGTGGAAACTAGAGAACAATATCATTGATTTCACATGCAAGCAAGATTCTAGTTTGGATCATCCAAAAACAACTGGAACAGCACATAAGAAGAGAACTTCTGGAAAATCCAGGCTGGGATTAGAAGGGGGTGTAGTACTAGAGATAGTGTAGCTAATGTTAGATGGGTCTTAGGTGAAAGCAGGGAGTACAAAATGAATGTATATCTGTGCTTCATTGACTATGCAAAGGCGTTTGACTGTGTGGATCGTAACAAACTGTGGCTGACTCTCAGAAGA
>NW_006401415.1:4695-6020 GCF_000299155.1 Elephantulus edwardii
GGTGGGGGTATCAGAGACAGTGCGATTGGCACAGGACAGAGCAGAGATTAGGGCTGTTGTACATAGGATCGCTATGAGTCACAAGGGACTTTATGGCACATAACAACAACAATAGTAGTACAAGGGTTGTATATTTAAGATCTTAACCTTGAAACTTGAACTTTCTGAAGGGTGAAAGACTCTAGAGGAAGGAGCAAGGAAGATAGGTCAGAATGAAGTCATTTTAATGAAGGCTTTGTTTTTCTTTGACAGTGAATTATTTTGTTTTTCAATCAGGGTAAAGGTAAAAAATAATCAGCTTGAATTAATTCTAAGTTTATTAATATTCTGGGAAACTATTTTACATAATTATAGAGAAACTTATTTTTATGCTGCTGGAACTCCTGCTTTCTGATTTTAATGTCGCCCTTGTTGTCTTTAGAAAAGTAATGTTTACTACTTTGCAGCTTGGTTGCTTAGCCTGTGAGATTAAGACTACATAAATACAGAAAATGCCCGATAGAGAGGCAAGAAACAAGAACTCAAATTGTTCTTATTTATCTAATAGCTTCTTTAAGTCATGTCCTTCTTTGTATTGTGAGTTCTGAAATATGTTTCTGAATTACTTCACACTATTAGTGGTTTAGTGTTCAGCTGTCTCAATAGATATGGTCCTGTTCCTTTATTTCTTGGTGAGCATGAATTCTGCCATTTAAAGTGGGATTTGTGATAACTATACGAGCAGGCAATTTCTGGGACAACTTAGTTATTTGGGCCACTTATTGGAGGAAGGGAAGAATGTTTATTGCACTATTGAACTGACTCACGTTTCCATAGCCAAAGATTGCACTGGAGGCCACAGAGCTGGGAAACAGTCCAAGAGAAGCTATACACCTTCTGTTTTGAGTGACTTGACTATGTACTGTGAACACATGTTGGTATTCATTGAGAAAGAGAAAAATCTATTTTGTAATAGCAGTGGGAAAATTTAGTTACATGAGTTGTCAGCTTTAACATTTCCATGACAGTATATGCACAAAAAGCAACAGTTTTAATCTATTTCCTATTAAAATACTATCTATATACATCATTTTATGATGGCAAACACATTTTTCCATAAATAAGTGCCATTTTGGAGTATATATCTTTTCTTTTAAAATGTTGACTATTAATAAATCCCCCATCCCACCTGCCCAATGATAGACAGCATGTGTAATTTTAAAATATACCAAAACATGGCAATGCTTTTCTGTACAAATTTGAGAACAAACTCACAAATTTCTTTGGGGCTGAAGAAAGAAAGAAGAAATTAATATTACACTCATCTGGGTTCATATTTTAGAGTG
>NW_006401415.1:6795-9094 GCF_000299155.1 Elephantulus edwardii
CTCAGTTTCAGCAAGCATAGACATGTTTTAAAAGTATTTAAAGAAAATAAATTCTTTCTCTAGGTAAGAAATGCATTGATAGTTTAAGTCTTTAAAGAGTATTGGAAGGAGAACTTTCTTCTTCAAGAATCACATAACCAGTGTAACTTGAAATTTGAGCCATTTACATTTTTCCTCCTAAATTTTATTTACTTTGTTTTTGCTAAGAACAAACTGATTCCTCCACAACCTCGCCAAAATTTGTTGTTTGCTGCTCTGCTAATTTTGCTATTGTTACTTCGGTGAGATGATATCTTTGTTTTGATTTGCATCTCAGCAAAAACATTTTTTCATTTGTTTGCTCACCATCTGAATGTCTTCTTTGGTGAAATGTCTCTTCATATCCTGTGCCTATCTTGCAATTGAGTTGTTTACCTTTATCTTGTTGTAGTGCTCAAGTATTCTATAAATTTTAAATATAAGTCCCTTATCAGACATGTCATTACCAAATTATTTTTTCCCAAACTGTGGCTTCCCTTGTTACCCTGTTAGAGAAGTTTTTTGATGTGCATAGGGATTTGATTCTTAGAAGATTCCGTTCATCTGTTTTCTCCTCTCCTAACTGTAGGTTTTTCCAAAATGCTTGGAAGACTGTTAATATTGTGGATTAGGGCTTCTAGGGTTCTTCCAAACTCACTGTTGGTGGGAATGTAAAATGGTGGGACCACTGTGGAAGGTAGTATGATGCTTTCTCAAAAAGTTAAAAATAGAAATACCATTTGACCCAGCAATTCTAGTTCTGGGAATATACCCTAAAGAAACCGAACTGCCACCCAAGCAGACATAGGCACACCCATGTTTACTGCTGCTTTGTTCACAATAGCACAGTAGGAAACAACCCAAGTGTGCATCACCTACGAATGGCTAGAGAAGCTGTGGTATATTCACCCAGTGGAATACTATGCAGCACTGAAAAACAATGAACTCATGAAATAGTAACAAAATGGGTGACTATGAGGACATTATGCTGAGTGAAATATCTCAGTCGCAAAAGAACAAATAATGGCACTGTTATAAAACAGGACTGACATGGGGATTGGGGGAAAACTAAGAAAAGAGGGGATATATAATGTGCATGACAATGATATAGATGAGGGAGAGAACTGTAATAAAGGAATATATGATAAGGTATTATCAGCATGACACAAGTCCAGAATAAGAGCTGCATAGTAAAGTAGACTGAAGTGGGGGGAACTGTATAACAATGATTAAATTTTTTGTCCAAAGAGAAAAGCAAACTGGTGGGTAGAGGTGACAGGGAGGAAATGTGCAACAGTGAATGAATGGAAATCCAGGTTCTCCATAAACATTCATTAAAATCTCAATTAAAAAGGGGGGGAGAAGAACAAAGCAAACCAAAAGTTTCTACATTTACAAATTAGAGACATTTATAACATTCTTTTACATTGCACAGTCATTCGTATCATTCTCCCTGTGTTATTTCTTTCTCATTAGTTTAAACTCAGTGCCCCATAAGGTTTTTATTAAATTCTTTGAATTGCTGTTGCCAATTTGATTCCATATATAGATCTTAAAAGGGCATAGTACTTCAGGCAGATAATTTTTACTAGTTAAAATGTTGTTCTGTTTTAAACTTGCTTTGGAGATTATTTTGGTTTCTCTTTTAGGATTATCTCACAACAATAGTTTCAAAGTTTTCTAAAAAGTATAGAGTCTATAAGAATTTTAGATTGGTTCTACATCTACTCCCTTATAATTGATTTCCTCTTCTGTGGAATGTTGATCCAGATGTTCAGTAATCCTACCATGCACCACCTCGTTCTGTTGTCACAGCAAAGAAGGCAGTTGTTCATGGAGGCAATTCACTATCTAGATCTTCATCTTCTTTTTGGTTTTCCTTTTCCTTTGTTTTTACAGGTAAATACTACCATTTGTTGTGCCTTGGAGGGCCACTTTCTAGTTTTACGAAACCAGGCAGTCCACAACAGACTAGTAGGTAAAACAGAAGCACTAAACACATTCTTAAGCCATCTAACTGGGATGCCTCATGTCACCATGACCTTAAAAATTGTGACCAAGGAATCATATATCCTTAAGTCTTCGACTTACATAATCAAAGACTTAAGGATATTTGCTTTTGGTTTTGTTTGTCATTGTTGTAAATATATACATCACATTACTTGTTAGTTCATCTTTTTGAGGATGTGCACTGTATTGGAAGAAATTACAATAATCAACTGTTGTTGTTGTTGTTATGTGCCGTCGAGTCGTTTCTGACTCATAGCGACCCTATGCACAA
>NW_006401416.1:0-448 GCF_000299155.1 Elephantulus edwardii
GTGGGAGTGGACTTGAATCCACTGCAGGGGTGTGTCCCGATTCAAGTCCACTCTCACCGTTCACTGCGTCTGCGCACAGCCCTTGCCCAGTCCCAAAGTTCAGACCTGGCGGGCACGAGAGTGGGCCGGGTATGGGGGGGCGGAGCAATGCAATACCTGAAGATGGGGGTCGTGGATCAGAGCTGCAGGGGTGTGTCCCGATTCAAGTCCACTCCCACCGTTCATTGTGTCTGCGCACAGCGCTTGCCCAGTCCCAAAGTTCAGAGCTAGTGGGAGGGTGTGTGAGCCAGTTTGGAGGCGGCAGTTAGCAATGCAATACCTGAAGATGTGGGTCGTGGGTCAGAGCTGCAGGGGTGTGTCTCGATTCAAGTCCACTCCCACCGTTCACTGTGTCTGCGCACAGCCCTTGGCCAGTCCCAAAGTTAAGAGCTGGCATGGGGTGAGGGGG
>NW_006401416.1:1265-2639 GCF_000299155.1 Elephantulus edwardii
CAGAGCTGCAGGGGTGTGTCCCGATTCAAGTCTACTCTCACCGTTCACTGCGTCTGCGCACAGCCCTTTCCCAGTCTCAAAGTTCAGACTTGGCGGGTGCGAGAGTGTGCCGGGTAGGGGGGGGGAGCAATGCAATACCTGAAGATGGGGGTCGTGGGTCAGAGCTGCAGGGGTGTGTCTCGATTCAAGTCCACTCCCACCGTTCACTGTGTTTGCGCACAGCCCTTGGCCAGTCCCAAAGTTAAGAGCTGGCATGGGGTGAGGGGGTCACGAGCCAGGTCGGGGGGAGCAATGCAATACCTGAATTTGGGGGTCGTGGGTCAGAACTGCAGGGTTGTATCCAGATTTATGTACACTCCCACCATTCACTGCGCCTGCGCACAGCCCTTGGCCAGATCCAAAATTCAGAACTGGCGGGGGGGTGCGCAAGCCGGGTCGGGGTTGGAGTGATGCAATACCTGAAGATGGGGGTCGTGGGTCAGAGCTGCAGGGGTGTGTCCCGATTCAAGTCCACTCCCACCGTTCTCTGCATCTGTGTACAGCCCTTGGCCAGTCCCCAAGTTCAGAGCTGGCGTGGGGGGATGTGCGTGATCCGGGTTGGGGGGGAGCAATGCAATACCTGAAGAAGGGGGTCGTGGGTCAGAGCTGCAGGAGTGTGTCCCGATTCAAGTCCACTCCCACCGTTCACTGTGTCTGCGTACAGCCCTTGGTCAATCCCAAAGTTCAGAGCTGGAAGGGGCATGCGTGAGACGAGTCCGGGGGGTGGGGAGCAATGCAATACCTGAAAATTGGGGTCGTGGGTCACAGCTGCAGGGGTGTGTCCAGATTCAAGTCCACTCCCACCGTTCACTGCGTCTGCACACAGCCCTTCTCCAGTCCCAACGTTCAGAGCTGGCGGGGGGTGCGCGAGCTGCATCATGTGGTATCAATGCAATACGTGAAGATGGGAGTCGTGGCTCAGAGCTACAGGGGTGTGTCCTGATTCAAGTCCACTCCCACTGTTCACGTTGTCTGTGCACAGCCCTTGGCCAGTCACAAAGTTCAGAGCTGGTAGGGGTGTGCGCGAGCCGGGTAAGGGGTGAACAATGTAATACCTGAAGACGGGGGTCATGGGTCAGAGCTGCAGGTGTGTTCCGATTCAAGTCCACTCCCACAGTTCACTGCGTCTCCGCACAGCCCTTGGTCAGTCCCAAAGTTCAGAGCTGGTGGGGGGTGTGCGAGCAGGGTCAGGTTGGAGCAATGCAATACCTGAAGAAGGGGGTCGTGGGTCAGAGCTGCAGGAGTGTGTCCCGATTCAAGTCCACTCCCACCGTTCACTGCATCTGCGCACAGCCTTTTACTAGTCCCAAAGTTCATAGCTGGCGGGGGGGGGGG
>NW_006401416.1:2837-3265 GCF_000299155.1 Elephantulus edwardii
GAGCCGCGTCGGGGGGGATCAATGCAATACCTTTAGATGGGTGTCATGTGTCGGAGGTGCAGGGGTGTGTCAAGATTCAAGTCCACTCCCAACGTTCACAGCATCTGCGCACAGCGCTAGGTCAGTCCCAAAGTTAAGAGTTGGCGGGGGGGTGGGGGGTGAGTGGGTGCGTGTTCCGGGTCAGGGGGAGCAATGCAATACCTGAAGATGGGTGTCGTGGGACAGAGCTACAGGGTTGTATCCAGAATCAAGTACACTCCCACCATTCACTGCGTCTGTGCAAAGCCCTTGGCCAGACCCAAAATTCAGAGCTGGCGGTGGCGGGGGCGAGCGCGAGCCGGGTTGGGGGGGCTGCAATGCAATACCTGAAGATGGGGGTCCTGGGTCAGAGATGCAGGGTTGTATCCAGAATCAAGTACACTCCCACC
>NW_006401416.1:4322-5341 GCF_000299155.1 Elephantulus edwardii
GTGTGTCCCGATTTAAGTCCACTCTCACCGTTCACTGCATCTGCGCACAGCCCTTGGCCAGTCCCAACGTTCAGAGCTTGCGGGGGCTGCGCGAACCGCATCAGGGGTATCAATGCAATACCTGAAGATGGGAGTCCTGGCTCAGAGCTACAGGGGTGTGTCCTGATTCAAGTCCACTCCCACCATTCACTTCGTCTGCGCACAGCCCTTGGCCAGACCCAAAATTCAGAGCTGGCGGGGTGTGGGGTGGATATGTGCACGAGCCGGGTCGCAGGGGCGCAATGCAATACCTGAAGATGGGGGTCGTGGGTCATAGCTGCAGGGGTGCCTCCCAATGCAAGTCCACTCCCACCATTCACTGTGTTTTGCACAGCCCTTAGCCATTCCCAAAGTTCAGAGCTGGCGGGGGGCGGGGGGGTGCGCGATCCGGGTTGGGGGGGAGCAATGCAATACCTGAAGATTGGGGTCGTGGGTCACAGCTGCAGGGGTGTGTCCAGAGTCAAGTCCACTCTCACCGTTCACTGCATCTGCGCACAGCCCTTGGCCAGTCCCAACGTTCAGAGCTTGCGGGGGCTGCGCGAACCGCATCGGGGGTATCAATGCAATACCTGAAGATGGGAGTCCTGGCTCAGAGCTACAGGGGTGTGTCCTGATTCAAGTCCACTCCCAGCGTTCACTGCATCTCCACACAGCCCTGGGCCAGTACCAAAGTTCAGAGTTGGCGGGGGGGGTGCGCTAGCCGGGTCGGGGGGTATCAATGCAATACCTGGAGATGGGGGTCGTGGGTCAGAGTTGGAGGGGTGTGTCCCTATTCAAGTCCACTGTCACAATTCACAGCATCTGCGCACAGCGCTAGGTCAGTCCCAAAGTTCAGAGCTGTCGGGGGGGGGGGGGGTGCGCGATCCGGGTCGGGGGGAGCAATGCAATAGCTGAAAATGGGGGTCGTGGGTCAGAGCTGCAGTGGTGTGTCCCGATTCAAGTCCACTCTCACTGTTCACTGCATCTGCGCACAGCCCTTG
>NW_006401416.1:5747-6273 GCF_000299155.1 Elephantulus edwardii
GTGAACTGTGGGAGTGGACTTGAATCGGGACACACCCCTGCAGCTCTGACCCACGACCCTCATCTTCAGGTATTGCATTACTCCCCCCTGACCCGGCTCGCGCACCCCCCCACCAGCTCTGAACTTTGGTCCTGACCAAGGGCTGTGCGTAGACGCAGTGAACAGTGGGAGTGGACTTGAATCGGGACACACACCTGAAGCTCTGACCCACGACCCCCATCTTCAGGTATTCCATTGCACCGCACCGAACCTGCTCCCGTACCCCCCCCCCCAGCTATGAACTTTGGAATTGGCCAAGGGCTGTGCGCAGATGCAGTGAACGGTGGGAGTGGACTTGATTCTGGATACAACCCTGCAGCTCTGATCCACGAAACCCATCTTCAGGTACTGCATTGCGCCCCTGCGACCTGGCTCGTGCACACACACACCCCGCCCCCCGCCAGCTCTGAATTTTGGGTCTGGCCAAGGGCTGTGCGCAGATGAAGTGAACGGTGGGAGTGGACTTGAATCAGGACACACCCCTGTA
>NW_006401416.1:6931-7481 GCF_000299155.1 Elephantulus edwardii
GGGACACACCCCTGCAGCTCTGACCAACGACCCTCATCTTCAGCTATTGCATTACTCCCCCCAACCAGGATCACGCACCCCCCCCACCGCCCCGCCAGCTCTGAACTTTGGGACTGATCTAGTGCTGTGCGCAGATGCTGTGAACGGTGAGAGTGGACTTGAATAGGGACACACCCCTGCAGCTCTGACCCACGACCCCCATCTCCAGGTATTGCATTGATCCCCCACGACCCGGCTAGCGCACCCCCCCCGCCAGCTCTGAACTTTGGTACTGGCCAAGGGCTGTGTGGAGACGCAGTGAACCCTGGGAGTGGACATGAATCGGGACACACACTTGCAGCTCTGATCCACGACCCCAGTCTTCAGGTATTACATTGTTCCCCCCCGATGCAGCTCGCGCACACCCTTGCCAGCTTTGGACTTTATGACTGGCCAAGGGCTGTGCGCAGAGGAAGTGAACTGGTGGGAGTGGACTTGATACAGGAAACACCCCTGCAGCTCTGAGCCACGACTCCCATCTTCAGGTATTGCATTGCAGCCCCCCAACCCG
>NW_006401416.1:8234-8752 GCF_000299155.1 Elephantulus edwardii
GCAGATGAAGTGAACGGTGGGAGTGGACTTGATTCAGGACACACCCCTGCAGCTCTGAGCCACGACTCAAATCTTCAGGTATTGCATTGCAGCCCTACCAACCCGGCTCGCGCTCGCAGCCACCAGCTCTGAATTTTGGGTCTGGCCAAGGGCTGTGCACAGATGCAGTGAACGGTGGGAAAGGACTTGAATCTGGACACACCCCTGCAGCTGTGACCCACGACCCCAATTTTCAGGTATTGCATTGTCCCCACCCCCCCCCCCGACACGGATCGCGCACGCCCCCACCAGCTCTGAACTTTGGGATTGACCAAGGGCTGTACGCAGACACAGTGAACGGTGGGAGTGGACTTGAATCGGGACACACCCCTGCAGCTCTGACCCATGACCCCCTTCTTCAGATATTGCATTGCTCCCCCCGAACCTGGCTCACACACATCCCCCCACGCCAGCTCTGGACTTGGGGACTGGCCAAGGGCTATACGCAGACGCAGAGAATGGTGGGAGTGGACTTGAAT
>NW_006401417.1:0-9163 GCF_000299155.1 Elephantulus edwardii
CTATTTCAGAAGTGGGTGGCCAATCCTTCTTCCTAGTCTGTCTTAATCTGAATGTTCAGATTTAGAGGAGTATCTGACAGACAGCAATTTATCTTTAACTGCTTTAACTGAGTGGCAATATAAAATATTTTAAATATTGTGAATATTATCAGAATGTGACACAAAGACACAAAGTGAGCACATGCTGTTGGGAAAATGGCACCAATTGCTCAGTGCAGGGTTGCCACAACATTCACTCTGTACAGATGCGTTATCTGAGAAACACAATAAAGCAAAACATAATAAGTTGCAGTATGCCTATAATATGTACCTTTTAGCATTGAATAGGTCTGGTGTATGTAAGAAAATAAATTCAAACTAAATTTTCGAAAAAATGCAAGTTTTTTTTTTTAGAAGAAGGCCAAAGTCTTGTGAGTGGCTCTTAGCATATTTCTAAAGCCAATTTTCAAACCACCAATCTCTCTGCCCAGGAAGCATGAAAACAACACTTGGAAACTGAAATTGAATATGTTCATTTAATAGATTACCTGTTTACACGGAGAGAAAAGAAAATTTTGTTTCTAGGGGTTGTTTCTGCCTTCGAGAGATCAGAGACTGTGCTGAGGGAAAAGCAAGGGACATTGGTGCCAGGTGGTTCAGAAAAAAAAAAATCATTGTAGAAAGGGATCCCGGGGAAATGATTTCCCCCACACGTCTTAAAATGTCCTCAACAATATTAAATTTTAGACAAACCACACTTCTTAAGTTGTCCTCAATAATATTAAATTTAAGACAAAGAAATGAAGAAGTCTTTCTTTGTATATTACTTAAAATCTAATTTTAAGACCTTTCTTTTATAAAATTACTGGCAACTCTGAAACTCCAGTGTTAGAAATAGGATACTGCCTAAGAAAGAGACAATCCTAATAGGATATTTAAGTCATATATGTTACCTAACTTCAAGTAATATAAGTAAACTAGACCACCAGAGCTCCCTAGTATAGATAAACACATGACATAAATTATTTAGAACATTTTAGTATACATAGTAATCACAAAGGAAAAAAACCTCAGCAAAACAAAACAAAACTTTGGAAGACAACTCAGTAAAAAATTGTAGTTTAGAATCAATCTAAAACTTAGAAGGCCAAGTGTTTTCAAAGCAGAAACAAGCTCATTTTTCTTACTAGAAACTTTGACCAAAGCAATATTTTGAATACTCATGCTTGGAAGTTAACTTTCCACCAAATACTGATGGCCCAGTTTATATAGCTCAATAAGTCATTCAATAACGTGAATATTACTTATTCCAGGAATGTTCTTCTGTGTCTCTGATTAAAAATTTAGTATATTTTATACTTTATAGTACAAATCTAAATATAAAACTGTTTAATCTCTAATGGTAGAATAAAGATTTTAAACTAGCTCTGAAATTTAGATATTTATGAGCTAAATACATTAAAATTTAATTTGACATCATTAGTTTGGCCAAAATTATCAAATTAGTTTCTAAAATTAGAAAACTATTATTAGTCCTTTTTTTTATTTAGGAAAGATTTTCAGAGATCATTTAGCTCTTCCTCTGGGAGATACTCAGGTAACCAGCAGTTAGGAGATCAAGAGACTTATTGCACTGGGAAAGTCTGCAGTCAGCAACCTCTCCAAATTATTGAGGATCAATACTATAAGTTTGAAGACTAAGGTATGCCTTATTCATGTCATGGTCGTTTCAATCACTTGCTATGCTGCTGGACAGTGAATAAGGAGGACAGAAGGATTGATACCTTTGAACTGTGGCGTTAGTACTGAATATCCAATGGACTGCCAAAAGAACAACAACAACAACAACAACAAAATGTCTTGGAGAGGGTGAACCCAGAGTGTTCCTTGGAGGCAAAGACAATAAAACTTCATCACACATACTTTGGGAATGTTGTTAGGATAGACTATTCCTTGAAGAAGAAAATCATGCTTAGGAAGGTGGAGACCAGGTGAAAGGAACCCTCAAACAAATGGACTGACAAAGTAACTGTAGCAATGGGCTCAACTGAGTCAGAAATTGTGAAGATGGCACAGGGCAGGACAGGGTTCAGACGTGTTGTTCATAGGGTCGACTTGATGGCACCTAACAATTGAGAAGGAAAGGCACTTTTTTGGGAGTGCCCTAATCCTCTAGAAAGGAGTATTTAAAATTAAAATTAGAAGGAAAAATTTGAGATTAACAAAAATTGGAGGAACAAATTATATTATCCAAGTGATATTATTGACATATTTTATCCTTGATGTACTATTTACAGATACCATCTTACATTAATCCATACACTTGTCTACATTCCCATCTACAACATGAAAGGGCTTTACAAATTGATATCATCTCTTGCAATTTGTCATTATCTAATTGTTGAAACAAGTCATGACATTTTATCCTAACCTTTTATATGATGTCTGATCTTTAATTATTTTCTGACCCAAGTCCTTATCAAACTCTACTTCTACTCACAAGAATAACTCTGTGTTAGTCATTGAAACTAAGACACAAGAGCTTTCATTTGTTTTGAAAGGATAGAACATGACTCTGAAACAAAGATCTGATCTAATCTCTGTTTGCTGACTAGGCTATTTGTTTATGCTATGATACTAGCCTAATTTTTTTTTTTTAAATTTCCAACTGTGGCACACAAGGAAAAGGATTTTTTTTAAAAGGAGAGTTATACCCAGGTTTGACATAATAAAAATAATGAGATAAAAATCTTTTTTGTTATTATTCCATGCTATATAATATGTTATGATGGAATTTTCATTTGAAACACTCAGTGCTTTTGCAGAATAATTGATGTTTGTACCCTTCTGAATCTTCTCAAATACAAAGAGCATAGTCCTCATGCCAGTAGAGACCTTAGAGTTAAGAAAAAAAAAAATCTAAAAATTAGCATCCCTACGAGGTCTTTCATTCACAGAGTCTCTATGAGTCATCTGCGATTAGACAGCACATAACAACAACAACAAGAGTACATTAAGGAGCTCTGGTGGCCTACGATTAGTACTTTAATATGGGTTTCTTAGAAGTAAGATGGTGAAACTTTATGTTACATACTTGGGTCATATTGCCAGGAGGCACCAGTCCTTGGAAAAGTCATCATGTTTGAAAAACAGAGGGTCAGTGAAAGACAGGAAAGCCTCTCAATGAGATAGACAGACACAGTGCCTGTAACAACGGACTTGAGCATGTCAGAGATTGTGTGGATGGTACAGGATAGGAGAAGTATTTTATTATTGTTCATTGAGCTCCTATGAATCTGAATCTACTCTATCACACCTAGCAACAATAGTAGTATGAGGATTTGGTTCAACAGGTTAACTTTTACTTTATCGAAAGAAAAGTGTAGAGAATATCTCTTGATCTACTTATCGAGTGCCATGATTTAATCAATGAAAGGGTAAATGTACTATATTAGATTTGTTTGCCTCAGAAGATGCATCATTAACTATTTTTGCACAACTCACCTATCACAGGGAGCACTGGTGACCTAGTGGCAAGAAGTTGTACTGCAATCTCAAAGGCATGTAGTTTGAATCCACCAGCTGCTCCATGGGAGAAGGATGGTCAATCTCCTCCTGTGTGATTGATTGCCTTTGAGAATCTGCCAGAGAATTAGCTATGGGCTGGGTCCAACTTGATGTACACAACAACACCTATCACTGTGCTACTTCGTATTTCTCTGAGTTAATATTAGGGAATTTTGGAACATGGAGAAGGAGAGAGATAAACCAACAATGCTCCGCTTATTTCCAAGGGTGTTTACTGTGGCTATATACAGGCTCGAGTAAGAAAGCTAGGGTTTCTTTCCACAATAGTTTCTGATTTTCAGTAATTTCTTTTAAATGGTATGTGCTTTTCTACATAAGAAAGTGGAATTTTTTTTAAGTGAACCGTTTTTATTCTGAGGTCCATTAAATTGAAGGCAACAAAGCTCAACATTTACTGAGTGTTTTTATATTTATGTTTTTTTATGTGACCATTTAAAGTTGTACCAGAGAAATATAACTTGAAAAAGATCAGTGGGAAAAAAAATAGATGCATTATTAACATCCAATGGCTAGAATACCTTTTGTATTTCTGAATTGGCTTCTATATAGATTGTAGATTTCTTTTCTTTAATACACAGCCAGTGAAAGGTTTGGACTCTGCAAGGTTGTAGGGTTATTCATGAAGCATTTGAATTTCAACATTTGACTCTATTTAGTAAAGAATTCTAGGGCTTATAACTTAGATTTCCACTGATTGCTTTGTTCCTTGCCAGTGGTTCAAAGGTGTTACTTGGAGGACTAAGATGTGTATTTCCAAGTGCCTCATATGCATGTGAAAGCAGAACAATGCATACAGATTGACAAGAATTGATAGCTTTGAACTATCCTGTTGATGAAGAATATGCGCTGCCAAGAAAAACAAATCTGCAGCCAGAATGCTCTTTAGAAAATAGACTTAATCTCACATACTTTGGATGGGTCCTCAAGGAGGAGCCAGTATCTGGAAAAGGGAATCATGCTTAGTAAAGGACAGGTTCAGTGGAAAAAAGGAAAATCTCAATGAGGCAGACTGGCTTACTGTCTGCTACCATGCACTCAACTGTTGCAATGGTTGGGATGTGTGGATGTGTATCAACTCTTCTGTACACCAGAGAGAAACTGTCCAAATCTTAGATGGAAGGAATTCCATTTCTTTAGAGATAAAAAGGGAACTCTAGAGGAACTCTAGTAGGGAGCCCTGGTGGTTTAGTAGTAAGAAGTTGCACTCCCAGCCCAACAACATGCAATTCGAATTCCCCAGCTGTTTCACAAGAGAAAGAGCAGCAATATCCTCCTGTGTGATTTACTGCCTCTGAAAACCCTCCGGAGGGTCAACTGTGTGTCTGTTCCAACTCAGTGGTACACAATAACAACAACAATGGACTAGTGAGTCAAGAGTTTCACTGCCGCCCCAAAGGTACTCTACCGGCTGCTCCATGGCAGGAAGATGGACAGTCTCCTCCTAGTCTCTTTAAAGCCTCTGAAATTTGGTCGAGGGTCAGTTGTGAGTCGGTTCTAATTCAAAGGCAATGAGTTGAGCTGAGAAAAGGAATAGGTAATAAAACACAGTATATACATTCAAATTTCTTAAGTAATTCTGACCTATCCTAAAAAGCCAATTAAATACCCAGAAAGTAAATTCTCCAATCAGAGAGCAAAGTTGAAAACCTACTGCTGTCAAATAATAATTATCAGCTGAAAGTGGTTAAAATAATTAGCTGCCATTGAAAAACAAGGAACTCATGCAATATTACTCAAAATGCGTGACCCTGGAGGACATTATGCTTAGTGAAGTATCTCAGTCACAAAAGGACAAATACTGCATGGTGCCACTGTTGTAAAGCAGAACTGACCTCAGCGTTGAGAGGAGACTGAGAAGGATGGGTTCAATAATGTATACTGCATTGAAACAGATGAGGGACAGAACTGTTTAAGAGGGAAAATGATTAGGGATTTTTGTCATGACAGGAGTCCAGAGCAAAGGCTGTATAGTGGAGTGAACCTGTGGGGAGGGATTGTAAAACAATGAAAGATTTTTTTCTTTTACTTTTCCAAGAGGCTAGTGTACTAGGGGGGGGGAGAAATGTGCAACAATGAATGAATGGAAATCCAAAGTCTCTGTAAATTTTCATTGAAATTAATAATAAATTAAAAAAAGAATAAAAAAATAATTGGCTCCTTAGTTAACTTGGGAGGGACTGGAGAGCATTATACTGAGTAAACGAACTCAGTTCTACAAGGATAAATATTGTATAAATGCGTCATTGTAGAATGAGTATAAGGATCTGGGGGGGAGGGGGTGGGAGAGGCTGGACACAGAGAGATGTACAATTTGATGGGTGGGAGGGTGAGGGAAATTGAAAGAATTTGTTCAAATTTGTATTAGAATTTTGTAAATAAACTTGTAGAGAAAAAAAATTGGCTGCAATCTGAAACACAGCAGCATTTGGAAACTATGGGTCAGTCCTGCTTCATCCTGTAGGGTCTCTGAGTTGAAATGGGACATGGCAGCGGTGTGTTTGGTTTGGTTTTGGAGCTGTCCTCCTTTGGAATCTCTGGGTGGAGCAAACAGTTAAGTGTTCACTTGCTAGTTGGAGGGTTGGAATTCATCCAAATGTAGCTTAGAATAAAGGCCTAATTCAGAAGGAAAACACTGTGGAATACTGTTATACTGGAAATACATGACATTGTCATGAATCAAAACTGACTCTAGCACATTTTGTTGTTATACTTCTTAAAAAATATCTTCTTTTATTTTGAACCTTAGATTCTAAATATGTTTTACTTAATTCATTGCTTTCGTATGCAAATAGGTTTATGGTTGAGACTCACATTTCCTGTCAATAGAACTCAATGCCATTAAGTTGGAATCAATGCATATCTAACTCTCCAGTGGGTTTTCAGTGACTGTAAATGGCATGGAAGGAGATTGCTCATATTTCCCCTTGGAATGAATGGTGGATTCAAATCTCCAGCCTTTGGAATAATAGCATTACTCCTCACCAGTAGACAACCAAGCTCCCTCACATTTAGTGTTGTTGCTTGCTAAGTGCTGTCGAGTAGTAGACGACTCATAGCGAATCTATGAATGAAAGATCAGACCTCTTATAAAACTTTCATCTTTTCTCTAAATTCATAGAGTTTCTGGAGGCAAGCTATTTCTGAAGTGGAATATATATGTATGTATGTATGTATGTATGTATATATCGTTGTTGAGTTACCTAATATATATGCTCTATCCTGTGCCAATCTTACTGTCTCTGACACACCTACCCCCATTACCCCAGTCAGTAAATTAATTCATCTCATTGAGGATCTTCCTCTTCTGTGCTGTCCCTCCACCCTCCCAAGCATGACATCCCTCTCCAAGGACTGGTTCCTCCTTGCAACATGCCCAAAGTATGTCAGATGGAGCTTCAGAATCCTTACTTCCAAGGAGCAGCCTGGTTTAACCCTCTCCAGGATGAACCTGTTCATTTTCTTAGCAGTCTATGGTATATCCAATACACTTCTCCAACACCATAGCTCAAAGGCATCAATTCTCCTTCTATTCTCCCTAGTCTTTGTCCAGATCTGTGATGCATAGCAAGTGATTGCAAAGATCATGGCCTGTATTAGGTGCATCTTAGTCTCCAGAGTGACACCATTGCTCTTCAGTACTTTGGAGAGGTCTCTAACAGCAGACTATTCCATTGTAATACATCTTTCAATTTCCAGGCTGCTGGTGCCAAGAGTGTTGATTGTGTAGGCAAGCAAATTAAAGCTGTGAACACACACACACACACACACACACACACACACACACACACACACGTACTATGTGTGTGTATAATTGTCTTCATCAAAGTTCCAGAGTAATATTATGATTATTAAATTTTTGTTATGGTAATATACACAATAAACACTCTTGGCACCAGCAGTCAGGGAAAAAAAGACAAATTGTGTTAGGAAAATCTGCCATCAGAGACCTCACCAGAATGATAAAGAGCAACGATATCAGTCTAGAAACTAGGTTACAATTGACCCACGCCATGGTCTTTGCAATTACTTGCTATGAATCAATGAGTTGGACAATGACTAAAGATGACAGAAGAAGAATCGATGCCTTTGAGTTGTGGTCCTGGAGAAGAGTAATGAATATCTCATAGACTGCCAAGAGAATTCCTCATCCAATCATTCATTAATCTCTGTTGCCTAGTATTTTTTTTTAAAGAGAGAGATAACATCCTAAGTAAAGGTACGTCAATGAAATACATGTGTATGTGCATATCTAATGAGAGATTATTTTGTCTTAAAGTATTGATAAGTATCATATCATAAAAGAGACTGGACACTTTAACAACTTAAACAGTAGACACCCCATTTTCAGGTATGGTAAATCTAGTCAAATAAAAGCTCTTAAATGTTGCTACCCATTTATTAGTTTAGACAATGTTTGAAACTATTTTCTTTATGTGATTCATCATTTTTGTGGATTTGGATATTATATGATTTTTGGTATTAGACAGTGTATTAAAATAAAGCATCCTGCATGCATGTCCTACAGCTTTTGGTCCTCTGGGACATTCAAGAGTTCTCAGAACTAGAGGTTGCATGTCCTTTTGCATGAAAATACACACACACACACACACACACACACACACACACGCGCGCGCGCATACGTCAAAAACTACTCCCTTAGCTAGCATAGAGATTTATAACCACCTGTGCTGTTTTTTAATTTCATTGCTGGCAAAATTGATAGAAATATTGTTTGAGGACATAATACAAACAGCGTAGGAAATGAGGAAATAACATGTACTTCAGCACAGGTTATCATCTTTCTTTGATTTGAACATTGTATGAGTGCTGCCTTTAGATAATGTGTGAAAATAAAGCATCCTTCATCTATCTCTTTCAGCTTTTGGTCCTCTGGGACATTCAAGAGCCCTCAGGCATCGGTGTTTCATGTACTTGTGCATGAACACACACACGCCACAGGCACACGCACACAGACACACATATGGCAAAAGGTACTCCCTTAGTTGCACAGACACAAATCAGAACAAAATGAGTACGTGGACAAAACCTATCTTCTTCCTCATGAATTCACTATTTTTTGAAGTGTTTTTTTCTCCTGTAAAGAGAGGGAATACATAAAAATGGCTCTAAATTTTGGGTTGATCTTTCTATTTACTCAATAACATATCTTCTTCCTTCTCTGTCAAAGATAAATTTGGGTAAACAGGTGAATCCATCTAAATATTATATCATTTCTACACAAGTAGCTATATCTGAGTAAATAATATATGTAAATTATAAAATAACATACATAAATACATTATAAATATGAAGATACAAAACTATACAGTAAAACATACACATACACATTGCTGAAACTGTAGATACTATATTTTATAAATGTATATATACTTATATTATTTTCATTGAAAATTATGTATTTATATTGTATATTTAAATATTACATATCTAATTTCAGTGTTTTACAACATTTTTAGTCCATTTTACTTAAATCTCTTGTGAACTATAAATGCTAAAAGTACAAATTGTTGTTGTTGTTGTTATGTGCCGTCGAGTCGTATGCGACTCATAGCGACCCTATGCACAACAGCCCTAA
>NW_006401418.1:0-3777 GCF_000299155.1 Elephantulus edwardii
TCACCTTTTCATCTCCAGAATAATGTATCATATGATCGTCTGACTCAAAATGCCCCATGCCAGTCCATCTCATCTCTCCAATGCCTAGTATGTCAATATTTATGTGTTCCATTTCTTTCTTAACAATTTCTAATTTTCCTACATTCATGGTTCTCACATTCCATGTCCCAATCACCAGTGTCTGCTTGCAACTGTTCCTCTTCCTTTGTATTTCCATGCTTAAAAGTTCTACCGAGGTTGCCCTTCTGTTCGTCTATATGTGTTGTGTTGTACATAGGGTTTTCAGAGGCCTGCTATTTCAGAAGTAGATGGCCAATCCTTCTTCCTAGTCTGTCTTAATCTGAATGTTTAGGAGTATATGACAGACAGCAATTTGTAGAGCAGTTAAAGATAAATCCCTCATTGTGGAGTTAACCATTAGTTACAGTGTAGTCCCTGCCCATAGTCCAGTGCCTTGACTCACTTATTTCCCAGCTCCACCCTCCACCAGGATACCCCTTCACTTCTACCAAATGCCTTCAGAATTAATCTCCCCTTGTCCGACCCATGACCTAACAGCTTTTATCTGAAGCTTTCTTCACTCCTGTGATTCCAAACACGTCAACTGCTGACAATTTATTTTTTTTCTGTGTCCAGTGTCTCTTAAGTTTAGTCGTACTCTCTCCAAAAGAAAGGTGACGCGTCCTGTAGAAAAACTTTCCAGCTACCAAAAAAAAAAAGAAAAATCAATGGGCTTTCACAATGTCCTCTCTTCAAGAACTTTAATGGTGATTTTTCATAGTTGTTGTTTTTAGGTGCCATCAAGTCGAGTATGACTCACAGCAACCCTATGAACAAAATGTCTGAACCCTGCTCTGTCCTGCACCATCTTCACACTTCCTGACATACAAGAGCCATTGCAGCAGTAACCATGTCAATCCATCTCACTGAGGGTCTTCCTCTCCTTCACTGATCCTCTACCCTTCCCAGCATCATGTTCTTCTCCAAGGAATAGAATCTCTTAGCAACATGTCCAAATTATGTGTGGTGAAGCCTCATCATTCTTGCCTCTAAAAAGCACTCTGGCTGCACCCTCTCCAAGACATATCTGTTCTTTTGACCATCCATGGGATGTTTGGTGCTCTTCTTCAACACCACAGCTCAAAGGCATCAATTGTTTTCCTGTCATCTTTATTCCTTGTCCAGCTCTCAGAAACAAAGCAAGTAATTGGGGAAATGATGACCTGAATCAGACATACATTAGTATTCAAGCTGACATCACTACTCCTCAATAATTTTTCATAGTAGAACACTACAATTACAAGATTATTATTACAATCAGCCAGGTTTCAATCTCAGGTCTTGTTCAGGCTACCAAATAACTCATGATGGCAATGCATATTGTGTGTAACTCTAGCTGAGTCAAATGGCAATTTCTAAACTGGTGCTGGAAGATGCCTTGCTTTATACTCATCTCCTCAACTATCTAGCTCTCTGAAAGTGTAATTTAAAAATGGGCCTTCAGACAGATCCTCAAGTGTAGTTTTGTTTCACATGACACTATGTTATTTATTTGTAACACTGTATTATTAATAACACTCATCAACAAGTCTCGGACTCACTATTTCACTCTCATCCAGGGACAATCTCAAGCAATCAAATAATTGTTCTTGTCTGTTTGGTCCGGGCATGAGATGCACTCACACAGATTGTTCTCTTGGTCCATTCCGTTTACTGACAGCTGAGCAGGAAAGCTCTATTTATTCAGTGCATTAAGCTGTAGCTGTGTGGAGTCCTGGCTAGGGAAAGGGTGGTAGTGGAAATGACTGAGAAAGACAATAGGAAAAAGGAAAAGAAATCTATGCTAAGATGCAATAACTTCCAACTGGGATCTACCTCTAATACAACAGCTACCCATGCTCCTCTACTGTTCATAGGTTCAGATATGTCCTGGACAAAGTACAGCCAGAGTGCTCCATGGAAGAAAAGATGATGATAAAGCTTCATCTCATCCACTTTGGGCATGGGGCATTTTGTTATGAGAAGCTAAGGTGGAGGTTGGCAAAAGACAGGAAGATCCTCAATCAGATAGCTTGACATTTTAATTGTACCAATGGGCTCAAGTGTGTCAGAGATGATCGAGATGGCACAGGATAGGACAGAGTTAATATCTGTTGTTCATAGGGTCATTATGAATTGCTATGATTCAACAGCACCTGACAAGATGCAACAAAATTGACGGTCAATTGGGAGATCTCAATTTAGGAAAAGAGACCTAAAACCCATTGCTGTCAAGCCTATGCGTAACCACAGCGACCTTATGGGGTAGAGTAAAATTGTCTCACAGCTTCATGTGACCTTTACCCAAGCAAACTGCATCATCTTTCTTTTGAGAACCATTGGGTAGATTCCAACTACTAACCTTTTAGTTGACAGGTAAAAACTTTAGCCTCTGCACACCAGGGTTCAAAAAACTCTACCAGTTTCATGTTTTCCCTAAAATTTTTAGTATCTTCATTTTCCTTACAGACTGGAAAGACAGCAGAGCATTTATCCAGAAATACATGTTTCATGGCCAATGTTGGATTGTTCAAGGACATTCCAATCCTGACTAGTTCTCTACTCACTTCAGATTAAACAGAGACAGTTCTTTCTAATCATTGGAATGGAGAGTTAAAGTTGGACTAAAACAGATGCAATGTAATTTAAAAAGAAAAGGAGAGAGAGAGAGAAGGATGGTAGCTAAGGAATTCTTTGACTGACTCAAAGTGACACTGTAGATGGCAGTGAATCTGCCAAGACTGGAAATCTTTAGAGAGACTGCCTCATCTTTCCCCACAGAGTTTGGTGAGTTCAAACTGTTAATCTTTTGGTTAGCAAACAAGTTTCAAACACAGTGCCAACAGGGTTTCTGAGAGACATAGATTATTTTATTAAACCCATTATTGTTGCTGTGTTATATGCCACTGAGCCAAGTATGACTCATAGTGGCCTGATGAACAACTGAACTGAACCCTGTCCTACTCTTTGCTGTCTTCATCATTTCTGATGCACTTGAGCCTATTGCTGCAGTCACTGTGTCAATCCATCACATTGGGGTCTTCCTCTCTTTCACTAACCCTTCAAATTTCCAAGCATGATGTCCCTTTCCAAGGAATAGCCTTGTCCTAGCAACCTAGCCATAATATGAAAGACAGAGCTCCACCATGTTTGTCTCCAAGGAGCACTGTGGTTGTACTTTTTCCAAGACTTACCTGCTTGTTCTTTCGGCAGCCCCTGAGATATTCCGTACTCTTCTCCAGCACCACAATTCAAACGCATTGAGTCAAAGTCTTCTATCATCCTTATTCATTGCCCAGCTCTCAAAAGATTGAAAATCAAGTGATTGAAAATAAATGGACTTCATCAGTCACACCTGAGTCTTCAAACTGGCATCATTGCTTTCCAGTGTTTTGGGGAAATCCCTGACTGTAGAATTGCACAAATCCATATGTATCTTGACTACTGGTACCAAGGGATTGTTGATGCAAAAAAATAAGTCATTGAGAACTTCAAATCTTTCTCCTTATATCTTGATTTTGCTTACAGGGGGCCAGTGATAAGAGCCTTTGTTTTCTTGATGTTGAGATGCATACCAAAGGCTGAGTCTTTGATCTTTTGCAGCAAACATTTGAAGTCCTCCACATTTTCTTTTTCTTTTTATTTTTTTATTAAATTTTATTAGTTTTAATGAACATTTACAGAGATTTTGGGTTTTCATTCATTCATTGTTGCACTGTTTTCTCTGCCCTCATCCCC
>NW_006401418.1:5597-6353 GCF_000299155.1 Elephantulus edwardii
TGGCCCAGTGGTGAGAATCTTTGTTTTCTTGGTGTTGAGCTTAAATCTATATTGAAGAGTGCAGTCCTTGACCTTCTGCAGCAAGTGTTTCAGGTTCTCCTCAGTTTCAGAGAGCAGGCATATTCAAATTCCTTACTTTTTTTTATTCATGTTAATGACAGTTTATAGAGACTTTCTATTTCTATTGTTACACACTTTCCTCCCTCCTCACCCCTCCCCACCAGTTTGCTCTTCTCTTTGAAAAGTAAAAAATAAAAAATTCCTTTGTTCTTATACAATCCCTCCCCCACCCGGTTCACTCCACTATTCAGCCTTCATTCTGGACTCCTGTCACGACAATAATACCTAATCATACATCCCTATTAAACAGTTCTCTCCCCCATCGGTTTCAATGCAGTATACATTATTTATCCCTTCTTTTCTTAGTTTCCCCAAACCTCAATGTCAGTCCCTCTTTAAAATAGTGGCATTATACACTATTTGTCCTTTTGTGACTGAGATATTTCATTCAGCATAACATCCTCCACAGTCACCCATTTTGTATAATAGTTCATGAGCTCCCTTTTTTTCAATGCAGCATAGTATTCCACTGTGTGAATATACCAAAGCTTCCCTATCTATTCATTTGTTGATGGTCAATTGGGTTGTTTCCAATTCTTTGCTATTGTGAACAAAGCTGCAATAAACACGGGTGTGCATATATCTGCTAGGGTAGCAATTATGGTTTCTTTAGGGTATATTCCCAGGAGTGGAATT
>NW_006401418.1:7528-9028 GCF_000299155.1 Elephantulus edwardii
TAATCTTGTTACTAGCTATTGTGATGGGTATTGTTTTCCTTAGCTCCAGTTGAATATTCCCTTTCTCACTGTAGAGAAATCCAATTGATTTTTACATGTTGCTCTTGTATCCTACCACTTTGCTGAACTGGTCAACTACGTCCAGTAGTTTTCTCACTGAGTCTTTAGGCTTTTCTAAGTATACTATCATATCATCTGCATGTAGAGATAACTTTACTTACTCTTTGCAAGTTTGGATACCTCTTATTTCCTTCTCTTGCCTTATTGCTATCATTAATACCTCTGATACAATATTGAATAGGAGAGGTGATAGTGGACATCTTTGCCTAGTTCCTGTTCTCAAAGGGAGTGCCTTTAAGTTCTCTCCCTTGTGAACAATGTTGGCTCTTGGGTTTGCATATATACCTTTTACTATGTTGAAGAAATTCCCCTCTAATCCTGTTTTGTTGAGTGTTTTAATCAGGTAAGGGTGTTGGATTTTGTCAGAGGCCTTTTCTGCATCAATTGATAGGATCATGTGGTTCTTGTTCTTTGCTTTGTTAATGTGATTAATTACACCGATTATTTTCTTGAACCATCTTTGCATACCTGTTATGAATCCCACTTGGTCGTGGTGAATTATTTTTTGATGTATTGTTGAATTCTACTGGCCAGGATTTTATTCAGGATTTTTGCCTCTATTTTCCTGAGAGATATTGGCCTATAGTTTTCTATTTTGGTGGTGTCTTTACGTGGCTTTGGTATCAAAGATATGTTTGCTTCATAGAATGAATATAGTAAAATTCCATCTTTTTCTGTTTTCCGAATTAGTTTATGGAGAATTGGTGACAGTTTTTCTCTGAATGTTTGATAAATAGTACTTGTAAAACCATCTGGTCCAGAGCTTTTTTATTGCTGGAACTTGTTTTATGATCTTTTCAATTTCTTCTTTGGTAATGGGTCTGTTCAGGTGTTCCATTTTGATTTGTGTCAGTTTGGGTAGGTTGTGAATTTCTAAATATTTGCCAATTTCTTCTAGGTTTTCATATATATGTTTTTTTCATAATACTTAATGTTAGCCTTTTTATTTTAGTTGATTCTGTTTTGACATTGCCCATTTCATCATTTCTTTGGATTATTTGTGTGTCTTTTGCTTCTTTTCTTTTGTTAATTTTGCTGGTTATTGACCGTTTTGAAAAACCAACCCCTCATTTTGTTGATGGTTTCAATTGTTTTTCTGTTTTCAGTATCATTTATTGCTGCTCTAATTTTCATAATTTCAGGTTTTTTAAAGGATATTGGGTTTTCTTGCTGTTCTTTTTCAATTTGTTGGAGATACTGGGTTAGAGAGTGAGTCAATGGTCATTTTTTTCCCTGCCTTTTGAAGTGTTTGCTTATTGCTATAAATTGACCTCTAGTTACTGCTTTAGCGATTTCCCAGAGGTTTTGGTAAGTGGTGTTTTCATTGACATTTATTTCAAGAAACTTTTTAATTTTAAGTTTTATGTCTTCTAGTACTCA
>NW_006401419.1:0-1114 GCF_000299155.1 Elephantulus edwardii
TGATCCAGGAAGCCTCAAAAAGTTGTACAGAATACACTGAACCACTGTACCAAAAGAACTGACTGACACTGAAAAATTTCTCGAAGTGCCAGAGCCAATGGTAATAAAGGAAAAAGATGAAGTTGCAGTGAAGGCATTAGCAAAAATAAGGCCTCAGGAATCGATGGGACACCAATTGACATGTTTTGATGCAATCCTGGATGTGCTCACCAGTCTACATCAGGAACTTTGGAGGATGACTGCCGGGCCAACAGATTGCAAGAGGTCGGTATTTCTTCCCATTCTCAAGAAAGGTGATCCAATAGAATGTGGAAATTATTGAACAGTATCATTAATGCAAATAAAATACTACTGAAGATCATTAAAAAATGGCTAAAACAGTACATAGATAGGGAACTGCCAGAAGTTCAGGCAGGATTTAGAAGAAGCCGTGGGACTAGGGATGCCACTGCTGATGTCAGATGGATCCTGGCTGAAAGTAAAGAGTATCAGAAGAATGTCTACTACGCTTAATTAACTATGCGAATGTATTTGACCATTGAATTATAACAAGTTACAGCTGGCATTGAGAAGAATGGGAATCTCAGAGCACTTAACTGTGCCTATGTGAAACCTATAACTAGACCAAGAGGCTGTTGTACAAATAGAGCAAGTGAACACAACATGGTTTAAAATTAAGAATGGAGTGTTTCAGGGTTGCTTCCTATCTCCATTCTTATTCAATCTGTATACTGAGCAAATTATTTTCAAAGCTGGACTGTATGAAGAAGAATGTGGCATCAAGACTAGAGGAAGACTCATCAATAATCTGTGTCAGGCACATGATACCTTGCTTGATGTTAGTGAGGAGGACTTGAAGCACTTGTTGCAGAAGATCAAACAGCAAGCAACAAATGCTGGCGAGGTTGTGGAGAGACTGGAACTCTTATTCACTGTTGGTGGGAGTGTAAAATGTTGCAACCACTGTGGAAAGTGATGTGGCGCTTCCTCAAAAAGTTGCAAATAAGACGGGAAGCATCTTGCTGTGGTGGCTGCTCGGTGGTCCGAACGCTGGTTCCGCGAAGATGCCGGCCTACCACTCCTCCCTCATGGACCCCGACACCAAGCTCATCGG
>NW_006401419.1:2490-4875 GCF_000299155.1 Elephantulus edwardii
ATGAATGGAATTCCAAAATCTCTGTAGATTTTCATTGAAATGAAAACTAAATAAATTAATTAAAAAAAAAAGAATACAGCCTTCAATATGGATTGCATCTCAATGTCAAGAAAACACAAAATCTTACCAACTGAACCAGTAGGCAGCAACAGGATAGATGGAGAAAAGATTGAAGTTGTTATTACCAATTTAATCTTACTTGGATCTACAATCAGCACTCTTGGTAACAGCAGTCAGGAAATCAGGAGATCTGTTGCACTCCAAAAGTCCGTAGTCAGGGACCCATCCAAATTATTGAGGAGCAATTGTGTCAGTTTGAGGACTAAGGTGCATCTAATTAAAGCCATGGTCTTTCCAGTCACTTGCTATGCGTCTGAGAGCTGGACAATGAGTAAGGATGACAGAAAAACAATTGATGCCTTTGAGCTGTGGTGTTGGAGAAAAATATTTAATATCATGAACTGTCGAAAGAACTAATAAATATGTCTTAGAGAAAACACTCTTATTGCATCTCCTTAAAGATAGATTTGTTAGTTCTTTTGGTAGTTCATGGGATATTTAATACTCATTGCCAACACCAAAATTCAAAGGCATCTGCTCTTCTTCTGTCATCCTTATTCATTGTCCAACTTTCAGATGTACTTGAAGCAACTGGAAATATTATGACTTGGATTTTTAATGCTAGTGTGTGGATATAAGTTATAAAATCTTCCAAGGAGAGTGTTTGCGCAGAACGAAGAGGATCAAGCCTCAGATTACCCCACAAGCACAAGCAAAAGTTTAAACGTGAGCTAGTGTGAGTGAAAATGTTGCTACACTCCAGTGCTCTGCAGATATTAAACTTTAAGTTGTCAAGTCTACAAGGGAGAAAAGAAATGGGTAGAAATATCCTCTTTAATTGTAATGGATCTTTACAAGAAAAACAGCACATGGATATTCTTTTCTACCCCCTGCCCCGGCCAAATTTTCCAGGAAAAAGTGACTTAGTCTGAAGTTTCCATGATACAGTTTGACCCTGCTGGGTAATCAGAGTAGCAAAGTCTTCCTACACCCCCTAAGTTCATTTCTAATACCAGTATTGGTTTTCCTATTTACCTACCAGTTTAAAGGGGAAAAGAAGAGTGTTAATTTAGTTCTAAAGGCTCAGCAAGGAACTGAGTGGAGGAGGGAGGAGGGGAGTGAAGCCCAAGGCCAGTCCTTCCTAGAGAACCAGGGGAGCTGAGGTCAAGGCCAAGGCCAATGCTCCTTTCTCCACGCAGCTTCATTCTTCACTGAGGCTCAGGGGGCCCATCCCCGGGCCCATCCCCCAGGGCACAGGGCAGCCTTGGCAGCATCCATCACTCCGCTCACCAGGAGGCCTGCAGCAAGCCTTCAGACAAAAGCCTTTTGTCGGGAGGTGCTGGGGGACGCCAAACATTGCTGTTTTCAACCTTTTCACCCCCACCGCTGAGTATTGTGTAGATCCTGGAAAGCTATTTCTAGAAAATTATTTTAAAATAGACTCTGTGAGAAATAAAAATTCACAGCAAAGTCAGTGTCCAAAAGCAGAGGATGATACATCCCCTGGTATTTAAGAGAGTTAATAAAAACAGAGATGAAGTAACAGTATAAAGGAAGATTTGTCCTGCGATCAAACATTAAAAGAAAAAAAACTGTGAGCTAAGTTTATTGTGGTATGATCTGACAAAACATATTTAAAAAATAAGTAGCAAAACCATTATGATGTTTCACCATATATACTTCAATATTTACTTTCTTATAATACTTGAGGGAGCTCTGGTGTCCTAGTGGGTAAGACATTGTGCTGAAAACCCAAAGTAGGCAGTTCAAATGCTATAGAGCTTTACTGCCTCTGAAAACCTTATAAAGGATTGGCTGTGAGCTAGCTCTGACTCAATGGCTCACAACAACAATATAATATTTCAGTGATGAATTCATGAAATCATGTATTTATCATAAGCCGTAGAACCTATAGGACACAAATCGAGAACTCTAATATAAACTCTGGGCTTTAATTAATAATATGTCCTTAATATTATTCAGCAATATGATTTGCTAATTTTAACAAAGATATTACACTAGTTCAAATGACACAGATGATGAAAAGTCTATACAATTAGAGCAATGGGCACATTTGACAAAAACGTGGAGATAGTTTTTGGTTGAAAGTACTACTAATGCAAGGAACAAATGTTGGCAAGGTTGTGGAGAAACTGGAACCCTGATTCACTAGAAGTGTAAAATGGTGCAACCACTGTGGAAGGTGGCATGGCGCTTTCTCAAAAAGTTGCAAATAGAAATACCATTTGACCCAGCAATTCCAGTACTGGGAATATACCCCAAAGAGACTATAACTGACATCCAAGCAGATAAGTCATCAACAAA
>NW_006401419.1:6976-7494 GCF_000299155.1 Elephantulus edwardii
CTTGGGTGCCTTTGATCCTTTCTCCAGGTTCATAGGGTTTCCTGGCTTGCCTGGCTCCTGGAGGCAGAGTAGTCCTTCGCGTCTGAAAACTGCCACAGCACCTGCGTAAACAGGGTCAACAGCGCTGAAGTTGAAAAATTCTTACTGAGAGCAAGAGTGATCATTTCCAGCTATTGAAAATGGTATAGCAACAACTCCCAATGCCATGACTTTCATGCTGGAAGAGAGTGCCCATCCTTCCCCCTGAGGAACTGCTGGGGGATTTGAACTGTCAACATTTTAGTTGAGTCCAGAAATAGAATTCTTTAATTTTGTAGGCTAGATGATTTATTCATTCTAAATACCTTTTTAAAAAGGCACAAATGGCAACTTGACATGTGGACCTTACTTGACGGTCGGCATAGGAATCAGATTGAAGACATCTGTGGAAGGAATCGTTGGAGAAGCACAGTATCAGCAGTCAAAACAAGGCCAGGTGCTGATTGTGGAACACATCCTCAGTTACGTACAAGTTCAAA
>NW_006401419.1:8860-9677 GCF_000299155.1 Elephantulus edwardii
AAAAAAGTGATCTGTCACAGTGGAAATTATGAAGCAATGTCACTAAACCCACACACAAACAAAATTCTGTTGATTATCCAAAAATAACTGGAACAGTACATTAACAGAGAACTACCAGAAATACAAGCTGAATTTAGAAGATGCCATGGCACTAGAGACATTATTGCCAATGTCAGATGGCTCTTGAATGAAAGCAAAGAGTACCAGGGGAATGTCTGTGCTTCATTGACTATGCAATGTTATGTAGATCATAACAAATTGTGGCTAAACTTGAGAAGAATGGGAATCCTGGCAAGGAGCAAGGAAACACTGCATGGTTCAAAATCAGGGAAGGAATGTAGACTTTATGAGGAGGAGTGTGGCATCAGCATTGAGGGAAGACTCATCAACAACCTGTGCTAGTTATGCTTTATTGGCTCTGCAAAGACATTTGACTGTGTAGATCAAAACAGATTATTGTTAGCATTGAGAAGAATGGGAATTCCTGAACACTTAATTGTGCCCACACAAAATCAACACTTAGATCAAAGGGCTATTGTCCAAACAGAGCAAGGGAATTATGCATAATTTAAAGTCAGAGAAGGTGTGTATAAGGGCTGTATCCTCTCTCCATTCCTATACAATCTGTGTGCTGAGTAAATAATTTGAGATACTGGACTATATGAAGAAGAATGTGCCATCAGGATCAGAAGAAGGCTCGTCAACAACCTGTGTTATATAGATGTCACAACCTTGCTTACTGAAAGTAAGGAGACTGTGAAACATTTGCTGCAGGTCAAAGACTACAGCCTTCAATATTATTTATGCAAATAACTGA
>NW_006401420.1:0-442 GCF_000299155.1 Elephantulus edwardii
ACTGTGTATGCGCACGGCACCTTGGCCAGTCCCAAAATTCAGAGCTGGTGGCGGGGGTGGGGGGGTGCGAGCCAGGTCTGGGTGGGAGCAATGCGGTACCTGAAGGTTGGAGTTGTAGGTCAGAGCTGCAGGGGTGTGTCCCGATACAAATCCACTCCCAGCGTCCACTGCGTCTGATCACGGCACCTTGGCCAGTCCCATTGTTCAGGGCTGGCGCGCGGGGTGGGGGGGGTGCGCGAGATGGTTCGGGGGAGAGCAATGCGATACGTGAAGATGGGGTTCGTGGGTCAGAGCTGCAGGGGTGTGTCAGGATTCAAGTCCACTCCCACAGTCCACTGTGTCTGAGCACGGCACCTTAGCCAGTCCCAAAGTTCAGAGGTGGCGATGGGGGCGGGGGTGGGGGGGCGAGATACGGGTCTGTGGCGGAGCAATGCGATACCTG
>NW_006401420.1:542-1115 GCF_000299155.1 Elephantulus edwardii
GATGTAGGGGTGTGTCCCGATTCAAGTCCACTCCCACTGTCCACTGCGTCTACCCACGGCACCTTGGCCAGTCCAAAAGTTCAGAGCTGGCGGGGATCAGGGGTGCGAGCTGGGTCGGGGGGGAGCAATGCGATACCTGAAGATGGGGGTCGTGGGTCAGAGCTGCAGTGGTGTGTCCCGATTCAAGTCCACTCCCACCGTCCACTGCATCTACCCAGGGCACCTTGGCCAGTCCCAAAGTTCAGAGCTAGCAGGGGGGGGGGGGGGGGCGGGAGCCGGATCGTGGGGGAGCAATGCGATACCTGAAGATGGGGCTCGTGGGTCAGAGCTGCAGGCGTGTATCCCGATTCAAATCCACTCCCACCGTCACTGCGTCTGCGCACGGCACCTTGGCCAGTCCCAATGTTCAGAGCTGGCACGGGGAGGGGGGTGCGCGAGCCGGGTCGGGGGCGAGCAATGTGATACCTGAAGATGGGGAACGTTGGTAAGAGCTGCAGGGGTGTGTCCCGATTCAAGTCCACTTCCACCGTCCACTGCGTCTGCGCATGGCACCTTGGCCAGTCCCAACATTCA
>NW_006401420.1:2706-3482 GCF_000299155.1 Elephantulus edwardii
CGATACGGGTCTGTGGGGGAGCAGTGCAATACCTGAAGATGGGGGTCGTGGGTCAGAGCTGCAGGGGTGTGTCCCGATTCAAGTCCACTCCCAACGTTCACTGCATCTGTACAGGGCACCTTGGCCAGTCCCAAAGTTCAGAGCTGGCGGGGGAGGGGGTGCGAGCCAAGTCGGGGGGGAGCAATGCGATACATGAAGATGGAGGTCGTGGGTCAGAGCTGCAGAGGTGTGTGCCGATTCAAATCCACTCCGACCGTCTACTGCTTCTGCGCATGTCACCTTGGTCAGTCCCAAAGTTCAGGGCTAGCGGGCGGGGCGGGGGCGCGGGCCAGGGTGGAGCAATGCGATACCTGAAGAGGGGGTTCGTGGGTCAGAGCTGCAGGGGTGTGTCCATGTCAAGTCTACTCCCACCTTCCACAGCGTCTGGGAACGCCCAAAGTTCAGAGCTGGCGGGGGGCGGGGGCGAGAGCCGGGTCTGGAGGGAGCAATGCGATATCTCAAGATGTGGTTGTGGGTCAGAGCTACAGGGGTGTGTCCCGATTCAAGTCCACTGCCACTGTCCACTGCACCTGCACATGGCACCTTGGTCAGCCCCAACATTCAGAGCTGGCGGGGAGGGGGTCATGAGCCGGGTCGGGGGGGAGCAATGCGATACCTGAACATGGCGGTCGTGGCTCAGAACTGCAGGGGTGTGTCCCGATTCAAGTCTAGTCCCACTGGCAACTATGTCTGCACATGGCACCGTGGCCAGTTCCAAAGTTCAGAGCTGGCGGGGG
>NW_006401420.1:4386-5234 GCF_000299155.1 Elephantulus edwardii
GGGTCATGGGTCTGTGTAGCAGGGTGTGTCCGATTCAAGTCCACTCCAACCGTCCACTGCGTTCACGCACTGCACCTTGCTCAGTCCCAAAGTTCAGAGTTGGCGGGCCGTGGCCGCGAGTCGGGTCCGGGGTTAGCAATGCTGTACCTGAATATGTGTGTCGTGGGTCTCAGCAGCAGGGGTGTGTCCTGATTCAAGTCCACTCCCACAGTCCACTGCATCAATGCATTGCACCTTGGTCAGTCCCAAAGGTCAGAGCTAGCGGGCGGGGCGGGCATGCCGGGAGAGGGGGGAGCAATGCGATACCTGAAGATGGGGTCCTGGGTCAGAGCTGCAGGGGTGTGTCCCGATTCAAGTCCCCTCACACCGTCCACTGCGTCTGTGCACGGGACATTGGCCAGTCCCAAAGTTTAGAGATGGCGAGGGGAGGCGCGAGCCGGGTCGGGGGGGAGCAAGGCGATACTTGAAGATGGGGGTCTTGGGTCAGAGCTGCATGGCTGTGCCCTGATTCAAGTCTACTCCCACCGTCCACTGCATCTGCGCACAGCACCTTGCCCATTCCTAATGTTCAGAGCTGGCGGAGGGCGGGGGGCGAGAGCCGGGTCGGCAGGGACCAATGTGATACCTGAAGATGCGGGTCGTGGGTCTGATCTGCAGGGGAGTGTCCCTATACAAGTCCTCTCCCACCGTCCACTGCTTCTGTGCATGGCACCTTGGTCAGTCCCAAAGTTCAGAGCTGGCAGTGGGGGGAGGCGCAAGCCGGGTCAGGGGGAGCAATGGGATAACTGAAGTTGGGGGTCATGGGTCAGAGCTGCAGGGGTGTGTCCCGATTCAAGTCCACTCCCACC
>NW_006401420.1:6786-8330 GCF_000299155.1 Elephantulus edwardii
CCACTGCTTCTGTGCATGGCACCTTGGTCAGTCCCAAAGTTCAGAGCTGGCAGTGGGGGGAGGCGCGAGCTGGGTCGGGGGGAGCAATGGGATAACTGAAGTTGAGGGTCGTGGGTCAGAGCTGCAGGGGTGTGTCCCGATTCAAGTCCACTCCCACCGTCCACTACATCGGTGCACGGCACCTTGGCCAGTCCCAAAGTTCAGAGCTGGCGGGGGTGGGGCGCTACCCGGGTCGGGGGGGAGTTATGCGATACCTGACGATCTGGGTCGTGGGTCTGAGATGCAGGGGTCTGTCCCGATTCAAGTCCACTCCCACCGTCCACTGCGTCGGCGCATGGCACCTTGGCCATTCCCAAAGTTCAGAGCTAGCAGGGAACGGAGGCGTGTCAGGCCGGGGGGGGGGGGGGGAGCAATGCAATACCTGAAGATGGGGAAGGTGGGTAAGAGTTGCAGGGGTGTGTCTCCATTCAAGTCCACACCCAGCGTCCACTGCTTCTGCGCACGGCACATTGGCCAGTCCCAAAGTTCAGAGCTGGCGGGAGGGGGGGGCGGGAGCCGGGTCGTGGGGGAGCAATGCGATACCTGAAGATGGGGCTCGTAGTCAAGAGCTGCAGGGGTGTGTCCCGATTCAAGTCCACTCCCAGCGTCCACTGCTTCTGCGCATGGCACATTGGCCAGTCCCAAAGTTCAGAGCTGGCGGGAGGCGGGGCGGGAGCCGGGTCGTGGGGGAGCAATGCGATACCTGGAGATGGAGGTCATGGCACAGAGGTGCAGAGGTGTGTCCCGATTCAAGTCCAATCCCACCGGCCACTGTGACTGTGCACTGCACCTTGGCCAGTCCCAAAGTTCAGAGCTGGCGGGGGGGGGGGGGGGCGGGAGCCGGGTCGTGGGGGAGCAATGCGATACCTGAAGGTGGGGCTCGTAGGCAAGAGCTGCAGGGGTGTGACCCGATTCAAGTCCACTCCCACCGTCCACTGCATCTGCAAACGACAACTCGGCCAGTCCCAAAGTTTAGAGCTGGGGAGGGGTTGCGTGAGCCGGGTCAGGGGGGGGGGAGCAATGCAATACCTGAAGATGGGGAGCGTGCGTAAGAGCTGCAGGGGTGTGTCTCACTTCAAGTGCAGTCCCACCGTCTACTGTGTCAGCGCACTGCACCTAGGAAAGTCCCAAAATTCAGAGCTGGCGGTGAGGGCGCGATATGGGTCTGTGGGGGAGCAGTGCAATACCTGAAGTTGGGGGTCGTGGGTCAGAGCTGCAGGGGTGTGTCCTGATTCAAGTCCACTCCCAACGTTCACTGCATCTGTACTGAGCAATGCAATACCTGAAGTTGGGGGTCGTGGGTCAGAGCTGCAGGGGTGTGTCCTGATTCAAGTCCACTCCCAACGTTTACTGCATCTGTACTGGGCACCTTGGCCAGTCCCAAAGTTCAGAGCTGGCGGGGGTGGGCGTGCGAGCCAAGTCGGGGGGGAGCAATGCGATACATGAAGATGGGGGTCGTGGGTCAGAGCTGCAGAGGTGTGTGCCGATTCAAATCCACTCCGACC
>NW_006401420.1:8430-10852 GCF_000299155.1 Elephantulus edwardii
GCAATGCGATACATGAAGATGGGGGTCGTGGGTCAGAGCTGCAGAGGTGTGTGCCGATTCAAATCCACTCCGACCGTCTACTGCTTCTGCGCATGTCACCTTGGCCAGTCCCAAAGTTCAGAGCTAGCGGGCGGGGCGGGGGCGCGGGCCAGGGCGGAGCAATGCGATACCTGAAGAGGGGGGTCGTGGGTCAGAGCTGCAGGGGTGTGTCCATATCAAGTCTACTCCCACCGTCCACAGCGTCTGGGTACGCCCACAGTTCAGAGCTGTCGGGGGGCGGGGGCGAGAGCCGGGTAGGGAGGGAGCAATGCGATATCTCAAGATGTGGTTGTGGGTCAGAGCTGCAGGGGTGTGTCCCGATTCAAGTCCACTGCCACTGTCCACTGCATCTGCACATGACACCTTGGCCAGTCCCAACGTTCAGAGCTGGCTGGGAGGGGGGCTCGAGCCGGATCGGGGGGAGCAATGCAATACCTGAACATGGTGGTCGTGACTCAGAGCTGCAGGGGTGTGTCCCGATTTAAGTCCAGTCCCACTGGCAACTATGTCTGCACACGGCACCGTGGCCAGTTCCAAAATTCAGAGCCGGGTCGGGGGGTGGGGGGGAGCAATGCGATACCTGAAGATGCGGGTCATGGGTCTGTGTAGCAGGGTGTGTCCGATTCAAGTCCACTCCCACCGTCCACTGTGTCTGCGCACGGCACCTTGGCCAGTCCCAAAGTTCAAAGCTGGCGGGGGGGAGGGGGTGTGCGAGCCGGGTCTGGGGGGGAGCAATGTGATACCTTAAAATGGGGGTCGTGGGTCAGAGCTGCAGGGGTGTGTCCCGATTCAAGTAGACTCCCACCGTCCACTGCATCTGTGCACAGCACCTTGCCCAGTCCCAAAGTTCAGAGCTCGCTGGGGGGTGGCGTGAGCCGGGTCATTGGGGAGCAATGCTATACTTGAAGAACTGGGTCGTGGGTGTGAGCTGCAGGGGTGTGTCCTGATTCGAGTCCACTCCCACCATCCACTGCGTCTCTGCATGGCACCTTGGCCAGTCCCATAGTTCAGAGCTAGCAGGGGGCGGAGGCGCGAGCCGGGTCAGGGGGGAGCAATGCAATACCTGAAGATGGGTTGGTGGGTCACAGCTGCAGGGGTGTGTTCGGATTCTAGTCCACTCCCACCATCTACTGCGTCTGCGCACGGCACCTTGGTCAGTCCCAAATTTCAGAGCTGGCGGGGGGGGGGGCGCAAGTCGGGTCGGGGGTTAGCAGTGCTATACCTGAATATGTGTGTTGTGGGTCTGAGCAGCAGGGGTGTATCCTGATTCAAGTCCACTCCCACAGTCCACTGCGTCTATGCACGGCACCTTGGCCAGTCCCAAAGGTCAGAGCTAGCGGGCGGGACGGGCATGCCGGGAGAGGGGGGAGCAATGCGATACCTGAAGTTGGGGTCCTGGGTCAGAGCTGCAGGGGTGTGTCCCGATTCAAGTCCACTCACACCGTCCACTGCTTCTGTGCATGGCACGTTGGCCAGTCCCAAAGTTTAGAGCTGGCGAGGGGGGGTGCGAGCCGGGTTGGGAGGGAGCAAGGCGATACCTGAAGATGGGGGTCTTGGGTCAGAGCTGCATGGGTGTGTCCCGATCCAAGTCTACTCCCACCGTCCACTGCATCTGCGCACAGCACCTTGCCCATTCCTAAAGTTCAGAGCTGGCGGGGGGGGGGGCGAGAGCCGGGTCGGCAGGGACCAAAGCGATGCCTGAAGATGGGGGTCATGGCTCTGATCTGCAGGGGTGTTTCCCTATTCAAGTCCTTTCCCACCGACCACTGCTTCTGTGCATGGCACCTTGGTCAGTCCCAAAGTTCAGAGCTGGCAGTAGGGGGAGGCGCGAGCCGGGTCGGGGGGAGCAATGGGATAACTGAAGTTGGGGGTCGTAGGTCAGAGCTGCAGGGGTGTGTCCCGATTCAAGTCCAGTCCCACCGTCCACTGCGTCGGCGCACGGCACCTTGGCCATTCCCAAAGTTCAGAGCTAGCAGGGCACGGAGGCGTGTCGGGCCGGGTTGGGTGGGGAGCAATGCAATACCTGAAGATGGGGAAGGTGGGTAAGAGTTGCAGGGGTGTGTCCCGATTCAAGTCCACTCCCATCGTCCACTGCTTCTGCGCACAGCACATTGGCCAGTCCCAAAGTTCAGAGCTGGTGGGGGTGGAGGGCACGATATGGGTCTGGGGGGGAGCAATGCGATACCTGAAGATGGGTGTCGTGGGTCTGAGCAGCAGGGTGTGTCCCGATTCAAGTCCACTCCCACCATCCACTGCGTCTGCGCACGGCACCTTGGCCAGTCACAAAGATTACAGCTGGCGGCAGGGAGGGGGGGTGCGAGCCAGGTTAGGAGGGAGCAATGCCATACCTGAAGATGGGGGTCATGGGGCAGAGCTGCAGGGG
>NW_006401421.1:0-4519 GCF_000299155.1 Elephantulus edwardii
AATTGTGGACTCTTGTGATAACCATAATACCCTATCATACATGGCTTCTAAATTATTCTCTCCCTCATCTGTTTCAGTGCAGTATACACAATTTATCCAGTTTTTCTCAGTCTTACGCCAACCCTGATATCAGTCCCATTTTACAGCAGTGGTATCATACAATATTTGTCCTTTTGCGACTGAGATATTTCACTCAGCATAATGTCCTCCAGGCTCACACATTTTTAATAAGATTGCATGAGTTCCTTGTTTTTCAATGCAGCATACTATTCCATTGTGTGACTATACCACAGCTTCTCCATCCATTCGTTTGTTGATGGGCACCTGGGTTGTTTCCAACTCCTTGCTATTGTGGACAGAGTCGCAATAAACATGGGTGTGCATATATCTGCTTGGATGTCAGTTATGGTCTCTTTGGGATATATTCCCAGTAGTGGAATTGCTGGGTCAAATGGTATCCCTATTTTCAACTTTTTGAGAGGAATGTTGTTGTTATGTGCCATTGAGTCACCTGTGACCCATACTGACCCTATGAACCCTGCCCTGTCCTGAGCCAATCCCACTAATTCCGACAAACCACTTCCAATTGTCCCAGTTACTGTATTATTCCATCTTATTCAGGGTCTTCCTTTCCTGCATTGTCTATCCACACTATTTGAGCATGATATTCTTCTCCAAGGACCAATCTCTCCTGATGAGGTGCCCAAAGTGTGTGAGACTGAGCTTCAAAATCCTAGTCTCCAAGGACAAATTTGGTTTCATCCTCTCCATGATAGACTCATTGGTTTTCTTGGCAGTCCATGGTATGGTCAAGATTCCTCTCCAGCACTACAATTTGAAGGCATCATTTCTTCTTCTGCCATCCTTCATCATTGTCCAGCTCTCTGATGAATAGCAAGTAATTGAGAAGACTATGATCTGGATTACACACACCTTGGTCTCTGTTGTTGTTGTTGTTGTTGCTTTTCAGTACTCTGTAAAGGTCCCTGCCAGCAGATTTTTCTAATGCAATCTATCTTTTTATTTCCTCCTGACTGCTGATGCTAAGAGTATTGATTGTGAAGCTGAGCAAGCTGTAATTGTTAATAACCCCAATCTCCTCTCCATCTATCTTGATGCTGCAAATTGGTCCAGTGAGACTCTTTGTCTTTTTGATGTTGAATTTCAATCCATATTGAAGACTATAGTCTTTGGCCTTCTGCAGCAAGCATTTCATGACCTCCTCAATTTCAGCAAGGTTGTCCCAGGTGCAAAAAGTAAGTTATTGAAAAGTCTTCCTTCAATACTTTAAAAAAAATTGTTTCCTGTCGAATCAGATCTGACTGGCACAGGAGGAGATTGCCCCTTCTTCTCAAGCAGAGAAACCAGTGGATTCAAACTATGAACCTTCAGGATTGCAGCGCAGCTCTTCCTCCAATCCTGATGCCACATTCCTCCTCATAAAGCCCAGCCTCCCAAATGATCTGTTCTGCATATCGATTGAAAATGTAGGGAAACAAGGCGCATCCTTCATGCACTCCTTTCCTGATTTTGAACCATGCAGTGTTTCCGTTCTCTGCTTCCTGGTCCAAGTATAGGTTTTTCATGAACAATCAAGTGTTCTGGGATTCCCATTCTTCTCAAGGTTAGCCTCAATTTGATGTGTGCACACAGTCAAATGTATTTGCATAATCAATGAAACACAGATAGACATCCTTCTGGTGCTCTTTGCTTTCAGCCAATATCCATCTGACACTGACAATAATGTCTATTGTCATGGCCTCTTCTAAACCTAGCTTATGTTTCTAGTGATTCCCTGTGATGTAATAGGATAGCAAGCAATAAATATTGGAGAAAATGTGGAGAGATTGGAACTCTCATGAATTGTTAGTATGATCATTCGGGAAGGTATTTTGGCACTTTCTGAAAAAGCTGAACATAGAAATTCCATTTGGCCCAGTTATCCTACCACCAGGAATATGCTATATACTGCAAGGAAATACAAATGAGACACAACTAGAGATTTATCCACTGATATTCAGAGCAATATTATTCACAATAGCAAGAAAATTAAAAAGGCTAAAAATACATTAACAAAAAAATTGATTCAGAAATTGTGGTACATTTATATGATGGAATTCTATGCAGCACCCAGAAGCATCAATTTCAAAAAATACTACATAAAATAAGAGATATTGACTAGCATTCTGCTGAATAAACTAATTCAGTTTCATAAGATCACTATTGTAAAAGTAGAAAGATATACAACAACAAAAGCACAACTATCTTGGCCTGACAATAATAGCACTTAAACTGAATGGACTAAATGGACCAATTAAGAGAAAAAGAGTACTAGAGTAGATAAAAAAAAAAAACAAAGCCCATCAATACGTTGCTGACAAGAGACACATCTTAAAAAAAATAAAGAAGAGAAAGAAAAACTCAAAATCAAAGGGTTGAAAAAAAATATATATCAAGCAAATGACAACCTAAAAAAAGCAGGAGTGGCATATTAATCGCTGATAAAATAGACTTCAGAATGAAACCATCATTAAAGATAAGGAAGGGCATTACATACTGATTAAAGGCCCAATGGATCAACAAGACATAACCTTGGTCAATATTTATGCACCAAAGGATAGATGTGCAAAATACATAAAACAATGAAAAAAGAAAGAAATAAACAACACCACAGTAGTGGCAGGATATTTCAATACACCACTATCACCAAAGAACAGGTCAACCCAAAAGAAACTCAACAAAGATGTAAAGATCTGGACTACACAATCAACCAACTTGAACTTGTGCATGTATTCAGGGTACTGCATCCACCTAAACTCAATTCACTTTCTTCCCAAGTTTACCTAGTACAATCTCCAGAATCAATCACATATGAGGACACAAAGCAAGCTCAACAAATTCAAAAGCATTTAAATGAAACAAGGTATCTTCTCAGATCACAATGTCGTAAAACTACAAATTAACCACAGGAGAATATAGCTTACAAAACCACCCATGAGGAAGCAGAACAACTCTCTGCTGGCACACAGTTGGATTATGAAGTAAATAGAGGATGAAACTAAAAAGTTCCTTAAGATAAATTAAAATACAACATACCAAACACAGCTAAGGCAGTCCTCAGGGGGCAATTCATAGCAATAGGCACACATATAAAAAAAGAGAAAAGAAAAAACATCAATCTAACTCAACACCTTCATCAAGCAGAAAAAACCTAATAATCTAGTTCTATTGTCTTTAGAAGAAAAGAAATTACAAATACAAGAGCTGGAATCAATGAGATAGAAAAAAAGAAAAATAATTGAAACAATCATTAAGACCAGGAGCTAGTTTTTTGAAAAGCTCAAGAAAATTGACAAACCACTGGCAAACATAATAAAAGAAGAATAAAAGACACAGATATTTTGATTAAGGAATGATAGAGGTGACATCAGAACAGAACCAGATGAAATTAAATCTAAAATGTCAGAATACGATGAAATGCTATACTCTGATAAATTTGAAAACCTAGAGGAAATGGATAAATTCCTTAAAATCCATGTCCTACCTTGATTGACAAAGACAGATATAGAACACTTTAGTAGATTCATCACAAAAGAAGAAATTGAACAGGACATAAAAAGACTTCCTCATAAAGTCATGGACAAGATGGCTTCACGACTGAATTCTACCATATATTAAAAGACAATCTATCACCAGTTATATTTAAATTATTTTAAGAAATTGAAAAAGAAAGAACATTCCCAGAGCCATTCTATGAAGCAAGTATAATTCTAATACCAAAACCAGGGAAAGATATTACCAAGAAAGAAAATTATAAGCCATTATCTCTCGTGAAAATAGATGTAAAAATCCTTAACAAAATCCTAGCCAATAGAATCCAAAAGCATATATAAAAAATAATTCACCATGACCGAATGGGATTCATGACAAGTATGCAAGGATGGTTCAACATAAGAAAAAAATCAACAAAATTCACCACATTAACAAAGCAAATAACAAGAACTCTATGATCTTAGCAACTGATACCCAAAGGAATTTGACAAAATTTTACACCTCTTCTTGATAAAGACACACAGCAAAATTGGAATAGAAGGGAATTTTCTCAACATAGTGAAATGTATATATGCAAAATCAAAGGCCGGTATCATTCTCAATGCAGAAAGACTAAAAACATTTCCCTTGGTAAAAGGGACAAGACAAGGATGCCCACTTTTACTTCTCTACAATATTATATTATAAGTCTATCCTAGAGCGATATGACATAAGAAGGAAATAAAAGGCATCCAGATTGGCAAAAAGATGGTTAAATTGTCTTAAATTATCTCTACATGCACATGATGTGATAGTGTACACAGAAAAACCCCAAGGGCTCAACAATAACAACAACAAAAAATTGTTAGAGCTAGTAGACCAATTTAGTAGAGTAGCAAGATATAAGATCAATATCCAAAAGTCTGTGGGATTCCTCGACAGTAACAAAGAAAACTCAGAGAAGGAAACCAAAATAGCAATACCATTT
>NW_006401421.1:5529-8942 GCF_000299155.1 Elephantulus edwardii
GAAGAAATGCTCCAAATCATTGGCAATAAAAGAGATGCAAATCAAAACCACAATGAGACAATGAGATATCATCTTACTCCAGCAGCAGTGGCAAAGTTTAACAGAACAATAAGCAATAAATGTTGAAAAAGATCTGGTGAGACAGAAACTTATACATTGTTTGTGGGATTGTAAAATGGTGCAATCTATCTGGAAGGCAATTTGGCACTTTCTAAAAAAACTGAACATAGAAATTCCATATGACCCAGCTACTCCACTGCTTGAAATATACCCCAAGAGAATGAGAACTGAGGCACAAATGGAAACTTGTACATCAACGTTCATAGCAGCATTATTCTCCTCAAAAGAAAAAGGAAACAGCCCAAATATCCAACCACAGTGGAATATATTGAGAAATTTTGGTACATTCATACAATGGAATACTATTCAGCACACAACAGTAATGATTTTATAAATTACTACCTAACTTGGGAGGGATTGGAGAACATTATGCTGAGTGAACTAACTCAGTCGCATAAGGACAAATATTGTATAGGACCATTATTGTAGAATGAGGATGACAATCCAAAGAGGAGTAAGCAGAAGAGTGAGGATGAGCGGAAGGGTTAATCATAGGATCACACAGTTTGGTGGGTGGAGATTGTATGTGTGAAGGAAATGGGAAGTATTCAGTATGAAAACAATATATATTAACTTTATCAATAAACCAGTACACATTTTTTAAATAAAAAAGGTGTATATTAAAATCCAGAAGGGGACAGGGAGGAAGCAAGGAGGCTGAGTTTGAGGAGAAAGGAAAATCACGTGCTCACAGAATTTGGTGGGCAGACCAAGAGAGTCAAGGAATTAAGAAAGTTCAAATGAGTACATGAAAAGACAGTACTGGCATGGATCGATGGTGATTTATTTTATAAAACACAATATGAGAATGATCGTGTGAAACAATGTGAATGAAGCAATGTGTCAAATAACATGTATGTGACTTTTGTATGAAAACCAACATAAAATTAAAATCTAAATAATAATTTAAAAGGTATGCAAAAGAATGTCAATTAAACCAATGGTCCTCCTTTGAAAAGAAGAATGTTTATTTGGGATATCTGTGTTTGTTAATGCATTTCTCAACCGACTCTAAATATGTCCATTTATATGGCACCTGAAAGTCTGAAGTGTTAAGAAACTGTTCTCAAGAATCAATGATTATTTTGTCTCCCACCTCCTCACAGACAGTCTTTATTTCAAATCAATTTCTCTTTGAGGCTAATTGTCTAAAAGCTATGACTTCATTTCCAGGTTAAATCCAATTTCTGTACAATTCTTATATTTAAAAAAAACCCAAAATAATACAAATCCTAAATAATACAAATTATTCTTTGAGTATTATATCCAATTTGCTGGAAAATGCCCACAATATTAAGTATTTTCAAAGGAAAATTTGTAGTGTGACAGATGTATAATAATGTTCATGGGCTGAAGAGTCTTTCTTAGAAAAGCATCCTGTAGCTACTTTAACAAGAGGACTGGATATCATCTATAATTCATGCAAGTATATTGGAGTTTTCTGCTACCATCCAAGAAATATCGTTTTCAAAGCTACATAGCGCAATAATCCAAAATTCCTCATAGAGAGTTCCATACATCTCATACAGATTTTACACTGGAGATCATTTCCATGTTGAAGTCCTCATGAACAAAATGTGACATTTTTAGAAAGCACAGATTTATACCATGTGCTATTTCTGTAGGCTCTGGGAGTCATCAAGTTTAGAACATATATCTGTCCTTCATCAACAATGCAATGGTCACTTAAAAAGAATGACAGACGCATAGATGAATGGAATAAAATAGAGAACCCAGAAATCAGCCCATCTACTTACTGATATTGACAAAGAGATGAATTAAATGAGGAAACAACAGCCTTTTTTGCAAACAATGTTGGCAAAATTAGAAAACCATCTGCAGATAACTCAAACAAGACCCGCTTCTCATACCATACACAAAAACAAAATCAAAGTGGATCAAGGACCTAGGACTAAAACCAAGAACTATAAACTTCATTAGAGAAAAGCTTGGAAGAACTCTAGAATACCTAATACACAACTTGAACAGTCTTCCAAGCATTCTGAAAAACCTAAACCAGGAGAGAATAAAATTGATGAATGGGACCTTCTAAGAATCAAATCCCTATGCACACTCAAAAACTTCTCCAACAGGGTAAAAAGGGAAACCACAGACAGGGAACAAAATATTTGGTAATGACATGTCTGATAAGGGACTTATGTCTAGAATTTATAGATTACTCGAGCACCACAACAAGATAAAGGTAAACAAACCACCGGCAAAATGGGCACAGTAAATGAACAGACTCTTCACCAAAGAAGACATTAAAATGACAAACAAGCACATGAAGAAATGTTCCAAACCTCTAGCTCTAAGGAAGATGCAAAGTAAAACAACTATGAAATATCATCTCATGCCAGTAAGAATAGCAAAATTTAACAGAGCAGCAAACAAATGTTGGCAAGGTTGTGGAGGAACTGGAACCCTTATTCACTGTTGGTGGGAGTGTAAAGTGATGCAATCACTATGGAAGGCTGCATGGCGCTTTCTAGAAAAGTTGCAAATAGAAATACCACTTGACCCAGCAATTCCACTCCTGGGAATATACTCTAAATAAACCAGAACTGCCACCCAAGCAGATATATGCACACCCAAGTTTATTGCTACTTTGTTTTCAATAGCAAAGAGTTGGAAACAACCCAAGTGCTCACCAACAAATGAATGGATAGAGAAGCTATGGTATATTCACACAACGGAATAAAATGCCACACTGGAAAACAAAGAACTCATGAACTATTATACAAAATGGGTAACCATGGAGGACATTATGCTGAGTGAAATATCTGTCACAAAAAGACAAATACTGCATAATGTCATTGTTATAGAACAGGACTGATATGGGGTTAGGGGGAAACAGAAAAGAGGAGATAAATAATGCATACAGCATTGAAACAGACAAGGGAGAGAACTGTATAAAAGAAATATATGATTAGGTATTATTGGCATGACAAGAGTCCAGAATAAGAGTTGCATAGTAAAAGTGGTACAGGGGGTGAGGGGCAATGTATAACAACTGGCGGTGGGGGTGGGGGCACAATGTGGAAAATATGCAAAAATGAATGAATGGAAATCCAAGTTATTTATAAACTTTCATTAAAGTCTTTAAAAAAATAAAAAGGAAAGGCTAGCTAAAAGATTGAATGAGTTCTTTTTGCATATAATATATGTTGTTGTTATGTGCCATCGAGTCGTTTCCGACTCATAGCGACCCTATGCACAACAGCCCTAAACCCTGATCTATCCTGCGCCAACCGCACCGCGTCTGACACACCCATCCCGATTACCCCAGTCAC
>NW_006401422.1:0-9067 GCF_000299155.1 Elephantulus edwardii
CGGGGCGGGGGCGGGGAGCAATGCAATGCCTGAAGATGGGGGTCGTGGGTCAGAGCTGCAGGGATGTGTCCCAATTCAAGTCCACTCCCACCGTTCACTGCGTCTGCACACAGCCCTTGGCCAGTCCCAAAGTTCAATTTTTTTTAAGGAAAGTTATCTGTATTTTTATGGTGAGGATTCAACTCTTTACTCAAATTTCAACCTAACATTCCCAATCTCTGACTTTACAGACAATCAAATATTTTTAGAAGTAACAGTTATTTTGAAATGTGTGAGATGGTTTCATCAGAGCCAGACTCACAGGTCTCATAAATTGTACCTATTATCTTGAAAATGGCATTACTGTGTTTCCCCCCCTCCATGTATAACCATTGTCCTATTCTTGTTTCTGTCACAATTATACTGCTGCAACAAATAGAGTATCCTTCTATTTCTCCAAGTCATGTTTTTTAACCATCTCTCTTCTTTTGAAGTTGTACTCCAAATCTTCTCTGGAAAATCCTCCTTTTCCTTAGCTGAAATCTTACCAAGAATGAAATATCTAGTGCTTACTTTGCAATATATTTTTTCACATTTCAAAAATATCTGCACTGGGCAAACTTTGCTCCTCACACTAAGAATATGTGATTCTTTGCCTGAAGCATATTGACCTCAGAGCTTCTCAGAAAATGTTATTCTTTAATTTCTAAACAAAGATCACAAACTGAAGAGTCACGGGCCAAATTAAAAAACTCACCTGTCTGCCTGTTTGTAACGTTGTGGTGGTTTCTGTGCTGTTATGATGCTGGAAACTCTGCCATTGACATTTCAAATGCCAAGCTAAGTCACCACTGTAGACAGGTAGAGGTTCCAAACGAAGCCAGACTAGAAGGGTCTGGTAAGTTACTTCTGAAAATTAACCAGTGAAAATCCTGTCGATCACAAAAGACTATTGTCCACCAGAGTGCTGGTAACAAAGCCCCAAGGTCAGAAAGCAGGCAAAATGTCAAGTGGCTGCAGCAATAGATTGAAAGTTACCAACAATAGTAAAGTTGCTGCAGGACCAGGAAGGGTTTTGTTTTGTTTCACATGAAACGGAATAAATTCAAAAGGGACTAGCAACAAGGGATTTGAAAATTGCAATCACTGGACTCTCCTTAGGATCCTGGAGCTCTAGTACAACAAGTCCTCACTAGTTCAGGTCACGTGGCACCAAGTATAGAACTTGCACCACTTTTTGTGATATTGGAATTTGTAACCTTATTTTAGAGGCTCTGGTGACCTAGGAGTAGGGAGTTGCACTGCCACCCCCAAAACAGGTGGTTCAAGTCCACCAGTTGCTCTGCAGGAGAAAGATTGGCAATCTCCTTCTGCATGATTTACAGTTTGTGAAGACTCACTGAGAGGCCAGCTATGAGTCTGTTCCCTTAGAGGCTTTGATAAGGAGCTCTCTCCAGTTTTGTCTTGGTATGCCAGGGAGCTGTCCTTGGTGCAATACTGTCCTATGACTTCATAATTCCTAGACACATCTGTAGGTATCACTTGGGAGGGAACATGATTTTTCTCCAGTTATTTTTATGGAATAATTTTCTATATTAAGGCTATTAAGTTACTATTTGTGTGGTAAAATTTTACCATCTGTTTTGAGTCACTTGTCACTCAGTTGCTTCTAAATTTAATGTTTTCCACATTCATGCAGTTCAATCTAAGGATCAATTTCCCTTTATGCCTGTTGCTTTTGGTAACATGTTAAAAAGTATAGATTGCATAGATCCTCCTTGAAATTAGGATTGAAAAGCATTACACTTATAATTTTTTTGTTTTTTTTTAAATTCATATGCATTGTACTTCACATTCCTTCATTCACATTGTGTTTCATATGATCATTCCCATATATTTTGTCTTATAAAATTAATCACCATTGATTTATGCCCACTATTACCCCTTCTTTTAGATCCCACTGGATCTTTTCTAATTCCTTCACTTCTTTCCTTCTGTCTAACCAAACTCTGCAACCTTGTGTCTTCCCCATTCACACAACCCCAGTTTCCTTCCCTCTTTCGATGTTTATACACATCTTACTAGTAATCCTTATTCTGTTACAACAATGATCTTATGCAGTATCTGCCCTTATGAGACTGAGTTACTTCACTCAGCATAATGCTCTATAGCTTCTTCCATGTTGCATAGTATTTTTCAAAATCATTGTTCTTTAGTGCTGCATAATATTCCATCATGTGAATACATAACAATTCCTCAATCCATTCTTTGTTGATGGACATTTACGCTGTTTCCATGTTCTTGCTATTGTGAATAATGTTGCTATGAACAATAGTATATAAATCTCTGGGTTGTTTTTTATTTTTCTGGTTTCTGTTTTCCTCAGGGTATATTCCTAGAAGTGGAATTGCTGGGCCATAGAGACAAATTAATTTCAAGAAAACTTTAATTCAATATATTTAAATTAGGGAGCCCTGGTGGCCTCATGGCAAAAAGCTATGCTGTAATACTGAAAGCACACAGTTCAAATCCACCAGCTGCTCTGTAGGAGAAGGACGGGCCATCTCTTCCCATGGGATTAACTGCTGTGAAAACCCACCAGAGGGTCAGCTATGCGTTTGGTTATGACTTGATGGTACACAAAAGCAACATATTTAAATTAGTTCACCTACTTCGTATTTTTGGAAGTCTTGTAAATAACATACATAAGTCTTGTAAATAACCTACATATAATATCTTTTAAAAAAATCACAGAAGGATTTGATCCATCTATTATTCGATGGGAGAAAAACAGACAATCTCCTCCTTTACAATTTACAATCTCTGAAAGCTTGCAGGGGGGAGGAGGAGGTCAGCTATGAGTCAGTTCTGACTCAATGGAAAGAACAGAGATATTCATTATTAAAAAGATGTGCACATTGTAAAATATGGTCACACAGAGGCAGGAGGCTCTGATGGCTTAAGGGTAAGGAATTGTGTTGCCAATGCAAAGTTATGCAGTTCATCTGCACCATGGACTGTTCCACGGAGAAGGATGCACAACCAAATCCTGCACTACTTATTGCCTCTGAGAACCCACCATGGGTGTTAATTGCAGATCCAAGTAAAATGAAATAGTTGGCAATTTATGGATCACAAGAGAATATGGTCTGACTCATTTTCTTTGAATATTTCATCAGAAGATATTAACTTCAGAACCTAACCTCCAGAATCCAACTGTGTCACACAGGAGGCTCCAAAACTGGACTCTTAAGTAGAACCCAACAGGGTTTTAAATACAAAGACCCTCCCACTAGAAGAAATTCCAGAAGAATGTCTATTTGTGATTTATTGACTATTCAAAGGCATTTGATTGTATGCATCACAGCAAGTTGTGACTCACATTGAAAAGAATCGGAGTTCAATGAAAAATGAATGCTTATTTATACTCATGTGGAACCTATACCTGGACTGGAAGGCTATTGTATGAACAGAGTTGAGGAACACTGCATGGTTTAACACTGAGGAGGGGCTATTCCTTGGAAAGGGGCATGATGCTGGGAATGATGGAGGGTTAGTGAAGGAAAGATAGATCCTCGACCATGTAGATTGACACAGTGACTGCTGCAATGGGCTCTGGAGTATCAGGAAGTGTGAGGATGGCACAGGATAGAACAGGGTTCATATCTTTTTGTTCATAGGGTCACTATGAGTTGTACTCAACTCACCAGCACCTAACAATTAATAGAGCCCAATTAATAGAGCTCTGGTGGTGTAGTGGCAAGGAGTTGCACTGGCAACCCAAAGTGGTGTGTGGTTCAAATCTACTAGTTGCACCTCAGGAGAAGATGGCAATCTCCTGTCATGTGATGTATTGCCTCTCACAACCCACTGGTGGGGCAACAATTAGTCAGTTCTAACTTAAATGTATATTAGAACAATAAGAGGTGAAATTAAAGGCATAGGAGACCTTTGGTGAAGTAGGTTGGTGGAATAGCCAAAGTGATAGACTCTGATATGCTGATGCTTGTGATAATGAAGTTAGAGTGAGTGGCATTTTGTTCTGTTGAACATAAAGTGGCCAAGATTCAGAGTCAATGTGACAGAGCTGACTACAACAACATACTCATAAATGCTCTAGTATTTTTCTGTTGGTTTTTTTTTTTAAATTGTATAACTTTTTGTGTGTGTCCAGATCTGACTGGTACAGGAGGAGATTGCCCTTCCTTTTCCAGCAGAGCATCTGGTGGATTCGAATCATGCTCCTCTGGGATTGCAGTGCAGCTTCTTGCTACTAGGCCACAAGAGGTCTCTTTTAGTATTTTTCTTTTGTATTTTGGTTTTCTCAGGCTGCGAACCAGTGCAGCTAACGTCATGAGTTGGAAAATTTTCTGTCTGTTCCTATAAATGAGGCCTGTGATCATGGCCTGGGAATTATTTCTTTTTTTGTAGTCTCAAAAACCACACCCCAAACCGCATTTGGGTCCAGTGCTAAGTTGATGACTAGTTAGAAGATTTTTAAAATTCTTTTGCAATTGGTGATTGACTCTAGTTTTCAACATCTTTTAAAATCTATTTCTGACATTTCTGTTTTTTTTTCAGATATGTATTTCTTTATAGCTTTATCCTATACTGTGCTCATAGAACTATGCTTGTTTTATTTATGCAATTATTCATGGGGTTTTGTGGTCTAGTAGATTATTTTTATAGGTATTTGATGAATTTTAGAAAGAATGTTATCCTTTTGAGCATAGTGTTTGATGTATGAATATGTTTGGTATAATAATTTTATTAATTATGTTACTATAACCGTCTGTGTCATTGTGTATTTTTTTTAGTCAAATGATGTAAGGTGAGGTATTACTTTTTTTAAATCATAGCAGTGCTTTTGCTAACACTTTTTAAATCTTGTAATTTTTTAATATATATTTCAATCTAGGTTACTTGGTCTACATAAGATCTTGGCTATAATGGTTATAGTGGATTTTTTCTTTTCCTCCAATATTTTTATTTAGCTTTGCCATGAATTAGAATATTTTAGATGGGATTCAACCAACTTAGTTTTATTCCCCATCCCCTTTTATTCCTTTTCTCATTTTCTCTGTCTCCTCACTTTCTGTCCTTATTTAGAAGTTTATGATATATTGTTATGTGCCTTCAAGTCAACTGCAACTCATAGTGACTTTATTCACAATAGCTCTGAGCTTTGCCCTATCATGAACCAGTCTCACTGTTTCCAACACATCTACCCTCATTACCTCAGTTATTGTGTCAATCCATTTCATCCAGGTCTTCCTTTCCTGAGCTGTCCCTCCAACCTTTCCAAGAATGATGCCCTCCTCCAAGGACTGTTCTCTCCTGGTCACATGTCCAAAGTATGTGAGATGGAACTTCAAAATCCTTGCCTCCAGGAAGTAATTTAGTTTTATCCTTTCTAGGATAGACCTATTTGTTCTCTTGGCAATTCATGGTATGTTCAATTCTCTTCTCCAGCACAATTCAAAGGCATCAATTCTTCTTCTGTTATCCTTGGCCATTATTCAGCTCTCTGATGCATAGTAAGTAATTACAAAGACCATGGTCTGGATCAGGCATACCTTAGTCTCTAGACTGACTTCGTTACTCTTTGGAACTCTGGAGAGTTTCCTGATCACAAATTTTCCTAATGTAATTCATTTTTTATATCCTAACTGCTGGATCCAAGAGTGTGGATTGTGAAACTGGACAAGCTGAAATTGTTAACAATCTCAGTCTCCTCTCCCTCCATTATAGTGCTTCCAATTGGTACAGTGGTGAGAATCTTGGTTTTCTTGATGCTGAGCTGCAATCCCTTTATTTTAAACTTTCTGATTTTCATTTGAAATTAAGACTTTATATTTTAAAAATCTATTATGAGAATCTTTGACTTAAATATAAAGATATAATCCACCTTTATTTCTAAATGTCTTACTTTCTCTTGATATTCTGTTTCTGCTTTTAACACTTTGTTTTCTTTTGCTATATTGCTCACATTTTCTTTGTTATATACATATTCCCCCAAGTGTAATATTTTCTGTAGAAATGTATGCAAATTAATAGTCAGGATAAAGTAATAAATATCCTGGAGGGAAAATACACAATGCATCCCATGATTAAACAAGACTTGGAAATACTTGGGGATCTTAATTTTTTTTCTTTGTGGGGGAGAAGATTATGGAATAATTACATAGTACTTTTTCATAATTTCAGCAGTTTAGCAATACTGTCTAATATAGAGTTGATGATATTTGGACAACTTATTTTTCAAAATACTTACAGTAAGAGCACATGGAGTTTGGAGGGTATCAGTTTGCTGTGGACTTTTGGAGAGTACTTGTGAGAAATTGAAATTCAAGCATATTACTTTAAGTGTGAGGACCATAATAGTATTCTTGTCTTCTTCTCACACCTAATTCCCTGCCAGCACTCCTCATGCAGAGCTACCATCAGTCAGTGCAAGCTTACTTGTTGTTTTGATGCTGAACAAGCTTCAGCAGAGCATCCAGACTAAGGAAGAAATGTCTGGTGATCTACTTCCAACAACCAGCCCATTAAACCTCTATGGATCACAACAGTCAGGTCTGCAGCCTGTTGGGGACCAGCACAGAACAGGACAGCATTTTGTTCTATTTTGAATGGGTACAGTGGTGTGTCTCTGGAGACCAAGGTGCATCTGATACAGGCCATGGTCTTTGCAATCACTTGTTATGCGTCAGAGAGTTGGACAATGACCAGGGAGGATAGAAGGAGAATTGATGCGTTTGAGCTTTGGTGTTGGAGAAGAGTACTGAGGGTACCATGGACTGCTAAGAAAACAAACAGATTCATCCTGGAAAGGGTTAAACCAGGCTGCTCCTTGGAGGCAACGATTCTGAGGCTTCCTCTGACATATTTTGGTCATGTTGTAAGGAGAGACCAGTCCTCGGAGAAGGAAATCATGCTTGGGAAGGTGGGGGGCAGGCGCAGGAAGGGAAGGCTCTCTGGAAGGTGGGTTACCTCCGTGACTGGGGCAATTGGGATGAGTGTGTCAGAGACAATGAGATTGGCACAGGAAAGAGCAGAGTTTAGAGCTGTTGTACATAGGGTCGCTATGAGTCACAAGAGACTCAATGGCACATAACAACAACAACAAGAACAACAAGAACAACAACAACAACAACACCCTGAGTCAGGGGCCATCCTGATGGCAGCTGAGAGCAGAACCAAACACTTTAATTTTACCATCTGTTGGTCTTTAAATATTCCAAAGTACTTTTATTTGGATCTAGTTTTCCACCCTCATTTTGGAGCTAATCTATTTTGCATATCCCCCCTCATCTAAAGTCTTTTCCTAGGACCTAAGGTTTACTGCTACTTCAGACTTAGTATCAGGGTTCAATCCTGTCACTCAGTTGGCCAGCTGAGGTATCTTAATAGCAGATAATAAAATTAGGTTATCAACCAAAAAGTTGACATTTGCAACCCAGCAGACATTTGGAGAGAGAAAATATTTGCTAATCTGTTTCTGTTAGGATTATTGAAATCATAATAGATTTTTTAAGGGTATTAGTTTTTTAAAGATTTTTTAAAAGTGAGATTATATATATAATCCTGTATGCTTGGCAGATAATATTTCTACATACTTACCTGTGCTATGTTGTAAATGAATCCATAGTAAAGCAAATAGTACAAAACTGTATTGCACATACCATGGATCACTAAGAGAACAACAGGTCTGTATGGGAGAGAGAGAAACTGAATTTCTCCTTGGAGGCAAGGATTTTGAAGCTCTGTCTCACATACTTTTGGGCAAATGGCCAGGTAGGACCAGCCCTTGGATTATCATGCTTGGAAAGGTGGAAGGACAATGCAGGAGTGGAAGACCCTAGATGAGATGGATTGACATGGTAACCTGGGTAGTGGGCGTTGGTGTGTCAGAATCAGTGAGACTGTCTCAGGACCTGGAAGGATTCAGAGCTGTTATACATAGGGCCGCTATGAGTTGCAGGCAACTTGATGGCACATCACAACAACAAAATAAAACTACAGAAACCCTTTAGCTATAATCAAACACTCTGAGGGGATGACCACCTGAGCCTGGGAACCCAGGACTGTGTTGTTTTTCTGGCTAAGTTGACTATAATGTACAGTGACCCTATGAACAACAGCCTTGCATTATTCTGTGTTGGACTCATGATCTTTGCTATACTCAAGTCCATTTTTACAATGTGCCAGTGTATCTCATTGAGGAACTCTTTTTCACTACCTTTTCCATCATGATAACTTTTTCCGAGGACTGACCCCTCCTACAAGCATACCAAAAGTCTGTGAGATAAAGTTTCACCATTCTTTTCTCTAAAGAACATCCTAGTTGTACTTCCTTCAAGACAGATATTCTTCATTCTTTTGGAAGTCCAAGAGATATTTGATAGTCTTCATTAGCCAGGAAGCTGCGCACCGGGGAAGGTCACCTCGGATAATAGCGAAGAGACATCTTTCAGGTGCACAGAGGGACCGGCGGGAGAACGTGCTCCTGGGCGGAAGGGAAGTCGGGAAGCTACGCACCGGGAAAGGTCACCTCGGATAATAGCAAAGAAGCATCTTTCAGGTACACAGAAAAACCGGCGGGAGAACGTACTCCAGAAAGGAAAACATAATCTCCACAGGAGTTCTACAGGACACGTCACCTTCCCTTGGAGACAGCACAACTAAACTTAAGAGACACTGGTCAAAAGAAAAAAAAAATGTCAGCAGTTGACATGTTTGGGATCACAGACACCAAGAAAGCTTAAGATACAAGCTCTTAGATCATGGGTTGGACAATGGAAGATATTTTCTGAAGGGACTTGACAGATGTGAAGGGTTATCCTGGTGGAGGGTGGAGCTGGGAAGTAAGGGGGTCAAGGCACTGGGCTAAGGGTGGGGTCAACAGTGTAATTAATGCTTAACTCCACAATAAGGGATTTATCTTTCACTGCTGAACAAATTGCTGTCTGTCAGATACTCCTCTAAATCTGAACATTCAGATTAAGACAGACTAGGAAGAAGGATTGGCAACCCACTTCTGAAATAGCAGGCCTCTGAAAACCCTATGCACAACAGAACACACGCA
>NW_006401423.1:0-4986 GCF_000299155.1 Elephantulus edwardii
GTGATCAGACAGAGTGTGGAGATTATAAACTAATATTATTAATATCACATGCTAAGCAAATCCTGCTGAAGGTTATCTAAAAATGACTGGAAAAATACATTGACAGAGAACTACCAGAAAAAACAAGTTGAGTTTAGAAAAAAATGTGGCACTAGACACATTACCACCAATGTCACATGTATCTTGGCTGAAAGAAAAGAGTATCAGAGGAATGTCTATCTGTGCTTCATTGCAAACACATTTGATTGTGTAGATCACAACAAATTGCAGTTAATCTTGAGAAAAATGGGAATCCCAGAGCACTTGATTGTGCTCAATGTGACCCTGTGCTTGAACCAGGAAGCAGGCCTCAGAATAGAGCAAGGAAACTCTGTATGGTTCAAAATCAGGAAAGGAATGCATCAGGGATTCTTCCTATCTCTATACGTTTTCAACATGTATGCAGAACAGATCATTCAGGAGGCTGGACTTTATGAGGAGGAATATGGCATTAAGATTGGAAGAAGACACATCAGCAACCTCCATTGTGCAGACGACACACTTTATTTGCTAAAACAGACCTGAAGTGTGTGCTGCAGACGGTCAGGGATGATAATCCTTAATATATATTGAAACTCAACATCAAGAAGACAAAATTCTCAACACTGAGCCAATTGGCAGCACCATGATAGATGAAGAAAAGGTTGCAGCTGTTAACAATTTTCTCTTGCTTGGCTCCACAATCAACACTCTTAGCACTAGCAGTCTAGAAATCAATAAACAAATTGCATTAGAGAAGTGTACTGGTAGAGCCCACTCTAAAGTGCTAAAGAGCAATGATGTCAGTCTAAAGACTAAGGTGTGCCTAATTCAAGTAATAGTCTTTGCAATTACTTGCTATTTATCAGAGAGCTATACAATGACCAAGAAGGACAGAAGAATCAATGCCTTTGAGGTATGGTGCTAGAGAAAAGTACTGATCATTCCATGGACTGCCAAGAGAACAAACATGTATGTCCGAGGAAGGGTGAAACTAAGATTCTCCTTGAAGGCAAGGGTTTTGAAGCTCTATCCCACAAACTTTCGGTATATGGCCAGGAAGGACCAGTCTTTGGAGAAGGACATGATGCTTGGAAGAGTGACGGGACAGTGTAAAATAAGACCCCTGCTGAGATGGATTAACAGAGTAACTATGGTAATTAGGGTAGGTGTATAAGAGTCAGTAAGACTGGCTTAGGACAGCTATTGTTCTTAGGGTTGCTGTGAGTCACAGGCGATGCGATGGCACATAAAAGCAACAACAAAAACACTCATAGATACTACTAAATGCATATTAATATAGTGTTAAATATCATGAAGATATGTAGTTTTGTTGTTGTTATGTGCCATCCACTTCCTAAACAACATACCTCTGGAAACTCTATGAATTTTGATAAGTGTTGATAGTCATATAAAGCCTTCAGATCTTTTGTTCATAGGGTCACTATGAGTCATGCTCTACTCAACAATAATAAACAACAACAACAATGTGCTGTTCAGTCACCTGCAACTCAGGACACTATATAAAATAGCCCTGAAACCTGCCCTATCCTATGCCTACTTTACTGTCTCTGACACACTTACCCTCATTACACCAGTCACTGAATCAATCAATTTCATGAAAAGTCTTCCTCTCTTTCTCTGTTCCTCCACCCTTACAAGCATGATGTCCCTCTCCAAGGACTGATTCCTCCTTGCAACATGCCCAAAGTATGTCAGATGAACCATCAGTATCCTTGCCTCCAAAACCCAGCCTAGTTCATGCTCTCTAGGATGAATCTGTTTGTTCTCCTGGAGGCCTTTTCCAGCACCAGATCTAAGGCATCAATTCTCCTTTTATCATCCCTAGTCATTGTTTAGCTCTCTGATGCATAACAAGCAATTGCAAAGACTGGTCTAGATCACGGACACCTTTATCTCCCGACTGATGTCATTGCAGACTTCAGTATTCTGGAGAGGTCCTGACAGCAGAGTTTCCTAATGCAATTAATCTTTTTATTTCCTAGCTCCTGGTACCAAGTGTGTTGATTTTGGAACCAAGCAAAACAAGCTATTAAAAATCTCAATCACTTCACCAGCTATCATAATGCTGTCAATCAGCCCAGTAATGAGAATCTTTTTTTAAATGTATGTTTATTGAAAAATAAAGTTAACTCTTTAAATCATTAAAGAAAACATTAAATAGTGTTTTTTATGTTCATAGAAAAACACAAGACAGGTAGCTGCCCAACTGATTTCTAGAATGTTGTCTTTAGATCAAGAAAATATCAATGTTTTGAAGAAAGCAAGCTATCTCACACACTACACAACCACAAAGCAAGATGTCATCCCCAAAGGGTGACAAAGTTATCAATGGATTCCCTCAAGCCATAAAGTCTGATGAAACTTTCTGACACAGAATTTAAAAGAAAAATGACTGAGTATTTTCAATAGATGAAAGACAAACTAGAAGAATTACAGGATACTACAAGCAATAACCAAGAGGAGCTAAAAAAAATCCAGAACAAGAAACCATGATCCAAAATATGAGGTCCAATGTTTCAGATGTTGTCAAAATGATGGAGGGACACATGAGCAGAGTTGAAGAGAAGAAACACAGAAACAGTGAAATAGAAGATAGAATTGTCACCACTGATCTGCTAGACAAAAAGCAGAATCAGAAAGGAAGAAAAAAAGAAAACCTGAGAATAAGAGATTGAGATTGTCCACAGCTTTAGTTTGCTTGGCTCCACAGTCAACATTCTTGACACCAGTAGCCAGGAAATTAAAAGGCATATTGCAATGGGAAAATCCGCTTTTAGGGACCTCTCCAAAGTACTGAAGAGCAATGGTGTCTCTCTGGATACTAAGGTGTGTCTGATACAGGCCATAGTCTTTGCAATCACTTGTTATGCATCAGAGAGTTGGACAATGACTAGGGAGGATAGAAGGAGAATTGATGCCTTTGAGCTGTGGTGCTGGAGAAGAGTATTGAGTGTACCATGGACTGCTAGGAAACAAACAGATTTGTCCTGGAAAGGGTTAAACCGGGTGGCTCCTTGGAGGCAAGGATTCTGAGGCTTCGTCTGACATACTTTGGACATGTTGTAAGAAGAGACCAGTCCTTGGAGAAGGACATCATGTTTGGGAGAGTGGAGGGACAGCACAGGAGGTGGATTGATACAGTGACTGGGGTAATCGGGATGGGTGTGTCAGAGACAGTGTGATTGGTGCATAACAGAGCAGAATTTAGAGCTGTTGTACATAGGGTCGCTATGAGTTGCAAGCGACTCAACAGCATATAACAACAACAACAACAAGAATAACGTGGGACACCATTAAGAGAAATAACATGCACATAATTGGAATCCCAGAACAGGAAGAAGCAAGTAAAGGCACCAAAAAGGTTGTGGAAGGATTACTAGAGGAAAACTTCCCAGGCATAATGAAGAATGAGAGAATATATATTCAAGAAGCTAAGCAAACACCATATAGAATAGACCCCCAAAGAAAAACACCAAGGCAAATCATAGTTAAATTTGCCAAAACAAAAGGAGAGAACCCTGAAAGCAGCAAGGGAGAAACAAAGAGTAACCTGTAAGGGAGAGCAGATAAGATTAAGTGCCGATTTCTCAAAAGAAACCATGCAAGCAAGAAGAGAGTGGAAGGACATATATCAAATACTTAAAGATCACAATTGTCAACCAAGAATACTCTACCCAGCAAAAATATCCATCAAATATGAAGGAGAGATTCAGATATTCCCAGAAAAACAGAACATAAGAGAGTTTTAAAAATAAGACCAGCATTTCAGGAAATACTCAGAGATGTCTTTCTTACAGAGGTACCACAGAATGGAGCATGGACCAAAGTAACTAGCAACAACACTAAAAAGAACTCAACAAAATTATAGAAATAAAACCCCGCCTTCCAATAATCACACTGTATGTGAATGGTTTGAATGTATCACTGAAGAGAAGAAGAGTAGATGGAAAAAAAACACAAAACAAAACCAAACACCAAAATCCATCAATATGCTGCCTACAAGAGACACATCTGAAAAATGAAGATAAAGAATACATATAAAAAATGGGGGAAAATAATGCCAAGCAAATGACAACCAGAAAAAAAGAAGTAGTGATAGTAATCTCCAATAAAATAAATTTCAAAGCAAAAACCATCACAAAAGACAAGGAAAGTCACTATGTAATGCTTAAAGGGTCAATAGAACAAGAAGGCATAACAATAATAAATATCTATGCACCAAATGAAAGAGCTGCAAAATATGTAAAACAAACTTTAAGAAAACTGAAGAAGGATATAGACAACATTACTATTGTAGTTGGAGATTTCAATACACCCCTCTCAAGGAAAAATAGAACTAACAGAAAAAAACTCAACAAAGATGCTCAGGAATTAAACCACATAATAAACCGACTCAACCTCATAGATACATATATAAAATAATGTATCCGGCCCAAAATAAAAAACAAAAAAACCCCAAAAACAAAACCACAGTATACCTTCTTCTACAATGTGCTTGGAACATTATACAGAAAAGATTACATGTTAGGTCACAAGGCAAGCATCAATAAATTTAAAAAAAAAATAGAAATAATACAAAACATTTTCTCAGACCACAATGCTACAAAATTGAAAATCAACAACAAGAGGATAATGGAGGGGAAAAACCATACATTTGAAAGCTGAACAAAACCTTGTTTGAAACTGAGTAGGTACTATAAGAAATAAAATACAAAATAAAAAAATTCTTGAAACAAATGACAATGAAAATACCATTTACCAAAACCTTTGGGAAACAGCCAAGGCAGTAATAAGAAGTCAATAAGTAAACTAGGCCAGGTGCTGATTGTGGAACAGACCACCAACTACTCATATGCAAATTCAAGCTGAAGCTGAGGAAAATTAAACCAAATCCAAGGCAACCAAAATATGACTTTGAGGCTATCCCACCTGAATTTCAGAACC
>NW_006401423.1:6736-8431 GCF_000299155.1 Elephantulus edwardii
GTCCTTGGAGAGGGACATCATGCTTGGGAGGGTGGAGGGACAGCACAGGAGAGGAAGGCCCTCTATGAGGTGGATTGATTCAGTGACTGAGATAACTGTAATGGGAGTGTTGGAGACAGTGCGATTGGCACAGGACAGAGTGGGGTTTAGGGCTGTTGTACATAGGGTCGCTATGAGTCGCAGGCGACTTGATGGCAGAGAACAACACAACAAAACAACAAGCAAACATATCAAAAGGAAAAAAAAATGACCATTGACTCACCTACCCAACATTACCAACAATTTGAAAAAGAACAGCAAAAAAATCTGACACCCTCTAAGACACTTGAAATTATAAAACTTAAAGCAGAAATAAATGAAATACAAAGCAGAAAAACAATTGAAACCATCAACGAAGGAGGAGTGGTCTTTGAAAAGGTCAATAAAATTGATAAACCACTAGCCAAACTAACAAAAGAAAAGAAGGAAAAGACTAATAATCTAAATAAGAGATGAAATGTGCAACATCGCAACAGAACCAACAAAAATGAAAAAAGCTAACATTGGAATATTTTGAAAAATTAAAGGCAAACAAATATGAAAACCTAGAGGAAATGGACAAATACTTAGAAATTCACAACCTACCTAAACTTACACCAATAGAAATTGAACACCTGAACAGAGCCATTACAAAAGAAGAAATTGAAAAGGTAATAAAACAACTTCCAGCCAAAAAAAGTCCTGGACCAGATGGCTTTACAAGTGAATTTTATCAAACATTCACAGAAGAGCTGTCATCAATCCTACATAAACTATTTCTGAAAAAAAGAGAAAGATTAAATTCTCCCAGACTCATTCTATGAAGCAAACATATCCTTGATACTAAAACCAGGTAAGATACTCCAAAATAGAAAACCTATAGGCCAATATCTCTCATGAATATAGATGCAAATATCCTGAATGAAATCCTGGCCAATAGAATCCAATGATACATCAAAGAAATAATTCACCATGGCCAAGTGGGATTCATAACAGGTATGCAATGATGGTTCAACTTAAGAAAAACAATCAATGTAATTCATCACATTAACAAAGCAAAGAACAAGAACCACATGATTATCATGAGTCTATCAATTAATGCAGAAAAGGCCTTTGACAAAATCAAACACCCTTTCTGGATTAAAACCCTCAACAAAATAGTACTAGAGGGGAATTTCTTCAACTTGGTAAAAAGTATTTACGTGAACCCAAGAGCCAACATTTAAGCTCTCTCAATGGACAGAGGTTAAAGCATTTCCTTTAAGAACAGGAACTAGGCAAGGATGCCCACTATCACCTCTTTTATTCAATATTGTTTTGGAAGTCTTAGCAATAGCAATAAGTCAGAAGCAGGAAATAAGTCATATCGAAATTGGCAAAGAAGATGTAAAATTATCTCTCTATGCAGATAATACTATAGTTTACTTAGAAAACCCCAAAGACTCAGCAAGAAAAATACTGGACATAGTTGATCAATTCAGCAAAGTGGCAGGATACAAAATCAACAAAAAACTATTCAAAATGTATTATGGTCCTAGGACTAAAACCCAGGACTATAAAATGAATTAAAGAAAAGCTTGCACAAACTGGGAGGAGGGTAGAGAGAATAGTGCAACAATGAATGAGTGGAAGCCCAAAATCTCTGTAAATGTTTATGAAAATTAATAAAATATAATT
>NW_006401423.1:8531-9268 GCF_000299155.1 Elephantulus edwardii
GCAACAATGAATGAGTGGAAGCCCAAAATCTCTGTAAATGTTTATGAAAATTAATAAAATATAATTATAGGAAAAAAAAGAGAGGAAAAAAGAAAAAAGAAAAGCTTGCATGAGATAGTAATGATATCGTTCAATAATTCCTAATTATGTTGAATCACTTTTCTTGGGAATGGGAACAAGCATTTACTTCGTTTACTCAGTCTGTCAAACAGCTTTTCTCCAAATTTTCTGGCATAAACTAGTGAACACATACAGAGCTGCAACTGTTAGTTGAATCAAGTCAATTAGTATCCCATCAATTCCATGGGTTTTATTTTTTGTCAATGACTTCAATGCAGTTTAGACTTCACCCTTCATCTGTTTTGAATTTGTTTTTCAGTTCTTCTAGCTTCAGAAATGTTAAGCAAATTCTTCTCTTTTAATTCTCTGACTCATGCTTTCTGCAAATTTCATTATAATACTTTGCTTTATCTTACAAGCTGACCTTTGATATGTTCTGTTCAGTTCTTTTACTTTGAAAATCCTCTTCCTTTTGTTTTGGCTTCTCAATTTTCAAACACAATTTTCATAGTCTCTTCAGACATCAATTTTGTTTTTTCTTTATCCTTCTTTGTAATGATCTTTTACTGTCTTCACAGAAAACATCTTTGATGTCTTCCCACACTTCTTCTGGTCTTCTATCACTGGTGTTTAATGGTGCAAATTTGTTCTTAGATGATACTTAAATTTAATTGGGA
>NW_006401424.1:0-1285 GCF_000299155.1 Elephantulus edwardii
GGTTTCAGGGTGAAGATCTTCTCTCACTACCCAAAAGGGCCCATTTGGCAGTAGGAAACACATAGACTGTTATGGAGATTGATTTTGGAATTTAGATGCACTGTTATCAATTGTGCTTAGCCATACATGTTCATATCCTTGAAGATGTATCATAGAAGTGTTGCTGCCTAGAAGACACAAATTTAACTAATAAGTTAAAAGTTCATGAGTTAAAAATTAGCAAGCAATAATATTCCAAATAGAGGTTCTAATAGTGGCATAAATCAAGTTAGAGAGGGAACGTGGTTATTACAATAAAAGGCCTATTGACTTGCACTTTGACTATTATAGTGTAGAGGTTAGGAACCACAAGATGTAGAGGCTCAGCTATGTCATTTACTGTTCTTAAGTCCTGGAGCAAATTCCATCTACCAGTAGGTTGTTTTACAACTCGGAAGTCCGCATGCAAGGCAGAGGTGAAGTAAGGAACTACTTATGAGGTTTTCCGTTCATTCCAACAACTAAGAAATAGTGAGAAGAGTTGGGACCTCAGAAGGCTTTTAGGACCAATTAGAAGGCTCTGTGTCCAGGAGAAAATGAATATACTTACCAATAATGTTAATGCTCACCCACAGCTCTTCTGGGAGGATCTAAACCGTTGAAGCATCCTCCTTTGTTTCCAGCTGGGAGCTGGGGCCTGTCAGTCCTGTCAGCCATGAGGACCTGACGTGGGCCAACCTTGGCCAAGTGTCCTTCAGATCCACACTTAAAGCAAGTGAGTGGGCGCTTCCTCTCTACTCCCTTGCCTATCTGTGGCTCTCAACTGTGACACTGTCTACTGAAGTGGCCCACTTTTCACAGTGGAAGCAATTCTGACCTCCTTTATTACCTTTGGGTGGCACTGTATATGAGTAAGACGTCCTTTTCCTGACACAGGCCCTAAACTAGCAGCAATAGCTGCCCCAATAATTTTGGCCATTCTCTGGTCTTTTCTCTTCCATCTAGACCCCAGTTGTTAAAAGAGGGAAAATTTTAAACAAATATATAACAAATAATTTTGAACATTATAATCTTTTAAGCTTAAGGCTAGAAATATTAACAGTATCATCATTTCCAATACAGAGATACATGTTCCAATGCAGTTTCTATTTTCCATAAATGGTTTTGGTAAGAGGAATGTTGTAAATGTGGATACATTTCCACTATTCCTCCTCCATGCCACGATATAGTGTTATTAGCATGAGCAGTTATAAATCCATTGCCATCCTTACTCTAACTAAATTATTTTTTTTAAAATTTAAATTTG
>NW_006401424.1:2067-3385 GCF_000299155.1 Elephantulus edwardii
CCTCGTCAGCATTTGTTGATTGCTGTTCTGTTAAATTTTGCTATTTTGACTGGGGTGAGATGATATCTCATAGTTGTTTTAATTTGCATCTCTCTTAGAGCTAGGGATTTGAACATATCTTCATGTGCTTGTTAGCCATCTGAATGTCGCCTTTGGTGAAGTGGCTGTTCATATCCTGTGCCCATTTTCCTATTGGATTATTTACCTTTATCTTGTTGTGGTGTTCAAGTATTTCATAAATTCTGGATACAAGTCCCTTATCTGATATGTTATTACCAAATACTTTTTCCCAGTCTGTGGCTTCCCTTTTTACCCTGTTGGAGAAGTTTTTGGATGTGCATAGGAATTTGAGTCTTAGGAGATCCCATTCATCTACTTTATCTTCTCTTGGTTGTCGGGTTTTCAGGATACTTGGAAGACTGTTTATGTTGTGGATTAGGACTTCTAATGTTGTTCCTAGCTTTTCTGTAATGAAGTTTGTAGTCCTTGTTTTTAGTCCTAGGTCCATGATCCACCTTGAGTTGGTTTTTGTGTATGGAGTGAGGTGTGGGTCTTGCTTGAGTCTTTTGCAGATACTTTTCCAATTTTGCCAACACCATTTGTTAAAAAGGCTGTTGTCTTCATTTTTGACTGATTTCATCTCCTTGTAAAAAATCAGTTGACCATAGACAGATGGGCTGATCTCCGGATTCTCAACTCTATTCCATGAATCTATGTGTCTGTCATTGTACCAGTACCATGCTGTCTTTATCACTACAACAGTGTAGTAGGATTTTAAATCAGGGAGTGAGATACCTCCTACAGTTCTTTTATTCTTATTTAGTACTTTGCTTATTTGGGGATTCTTTCCATTCCAAACGAAACTGGAGATTGCCTTTTCCATCTCATTGAAGAATGGAATTCGTATTTGTATTGGGATTGCATTAAATGTGTAAATTGCTTTTGGTAGTATTGCCATTTTCACAACACTGAGTCTTCATATCCATGAGCATGGGATATCCTTCCACTTTTCAAGATCTCTTTTTGTTTCTTGTAGTAATATTTTGTAATTTTCTTTGAAAAGGTCTTCTGTGCTTCTGGTTAAATTTATTCCCAAGTATTTAATCTTGTGATTAGCTATTGTGAATGGTATTGTTTTTCCTTAGTTCCGGCTCTGTATTCTCTTTGTCACTGTAGAGAAATCCAACTGATTTTGTATGTTGATGTTGTATCCTGCCACTTTGCTAAATTGGTCCACTGTGTCCAAGGGTTTTCTTGCTGAGTCTTTAGGGTTTTCTAATTGTACTATCATGTCATCGGCATAGAGGGATAATTTTAC
>NW_006401424.1:4141-5380 GCF_000299155.1 Elephantulus edwardii
TCTAATGTTAGCTTTTTTATTTTAGTTGGGTCTGTTGTGATGTTGCCTGATTCACCCATTATTCGGATTATTTGTGTCTTCTCCCTCTTTTCTTTTGTGAGTTTTGCTAGTGGTTTATCTATTTTATTGACCTTTTCAAAGAACCAACTCCTAGTTTTGCTGATAGTTTCAATTGTTTTTCTGTTTTCTATTTCATTTATTTCTGCTTCCGTTTTTATAATTTCAGTTTTTTTTTAAAGGGTGTCGGGTTTCCTTGCTGTTCTTTTTCAATTTGCTGGAGACATTGGGTTAGAGAGTCAATAGTCTGTTTTTCCTGTCTTTTCATGTGTGTGTTTATTGCTCTAAATTGACCTCTGATTACTGCTTTGGCTGTTTCCCAGAGGTTTTGGCAAGGGGTGTTTTCATTGTCATTAGTTTAAAGAACCTTTTTAATTTCATTTTTTTATTTCTTCTACTACCCAGTCATGTTCAAACAAGGTCTTTTTCAACTTCCAAGTGTATGGTTTTTCCTTCTTTATCGTCCTATTACTAATTTCTAATTTTGTGGCATTATGCTCTTACAAGATGGTTTGTATTATTTCTGTGTTTTTGAATTTGTTGATCCTTGCCTTGTGATCTAGAATGTCATCTATTCTAGAGAATGTTACATGCACATTGGAGAAGAAGGTATACTGTGCTTTTTTGGGGTGCATCAGTCTATAAATATCTATGAGGTCAAGTTGGTTTATTGTGTGATTTAATTATTCAGTATCTCTGTTGAGGTTTTTTTTCTGGCATTCTATCTTTTCTTGAGAGGGGTGTATTGAAGTTTCCGAGAACTATAGCACTGTTGTCTATTTCTTTTGTCAGTTTTGCCTTACTGTTTGTTTTATGTATTTTGGTGGTCTTTCATTTGTTGCATAGATATATATTATTGCTATGTCCTCTTGTTCTATTGAACCTTTCCACATTATGCAGTGACCTTCCTTGCCCTCTGTGATGGTTTTTACATTGGTATTTATTTTATCACATCACCTTCCCTTGGAGACAGCACAACTAAACTTAAGAGACACTGGTCAAAAGAAAAATGTCAGCGGTCAACGTTTTTTGAATCACAGAAGCCAAGAAAGCTTAAGATACAAAGTGTCAGATCATGGGTTGAACAATGGAAGGTATTTTCTGAAGGGACTCGGTAGATGAGAAGGGTTATCCTGGTGGAGGGTGGAGCTGGGAAGTAAGTGGGTAATGGCACTGGGCTAA
>NW_006401424.1:9020-9849 GCF_000299155.1 Elephantulus edwardii
GGAGGGACAGTGCAGGAGGGGAAGACCCTCTATGAGATGGATTGATTTGGTGACTGGGGTAATCGAGATGGGTGTGTCTGAGGCAGTGCGGTTGGTGCAGGACAGAGCAGGGTTTAGGGCTGTTGTGCATAGGGTCGCTATGAGTCGCAACCGACTCGACGGCACATAACAACAACAACAACGCCTGCTTTTTTCTGGTTGCCATTTGCTTGGTATATTTTCCCCCATCCTTTTATTTTTAGCCTGTGTTTATCTTCATTTTTCAGGTGTGTCTCTTGTAGACAACATATTGATGGATTTTCTTTTATTATCCAATATCTGCTACTCTCTTTCTCTTCAGCGGTGCATTTAAACCATTCACGTTCAGTGTGACTATTGAGAGGCTAGGTTTTATTGCTATCATTGTGTTGAGTTCTTTTTGGTGGTGTTGCTAGTTACTTTGGACCATGGAGCTTTCTGTGGTATGTCTGTAAGGAGGACATCTCTGAGTCTCTCCTGCAAAGCTGGTCTTGTTTTTACAAACTCTCTTAGTTTCTGCTTTGCTGGGAATATCTTGATCTGTCCTTCATATTTGATGGATAATATTGTTGGGTACAGTTTTCTTGGTTGACTGTTGTGTTATTTGAGTGTTTGATATATGTCCTTCCACTCTCTTCTTGCCTGCATGGTTTCTGCTGAGAAATCGGCACTTAATCTTATCTGTTCTCGCTTATAGGTTACTCTTTGTTTCTCCGTTGCTGCTTTCAGGATTCTCTCCTTATCTTTGGTTCTGGCAAATTTAACTATGATATGCCTTGATGTTTTTCTTTTGGGGTTGAATCTATATGGT
>NW_006401425.1:0-984 GCF_000299155.1 Elephantulus edwardii
AAAAACCCTCTGCTGGGTTTCTGAGGTTCTGGGTTTTTATGAGAGGAACTGCCCATCTTAACCTTTGAAGCAGGTGATGTTTTCAAAATGCCAACCTTTTGGTTAGCACACAGATACACTATTCACTACGCCATCTTGGGAACTCACCAAAGAGATTGCTGGATGAGGAAGGTAAACATAAGAGGTGAAAAGACAGGGCCCAGAAAGAGCTTGTCCTAAATTCAGGTTTGTGAGAACGAAGCAAACTTGTTTCTCCACAAACAGAATACAGGAAAAAGCAATTTTTGTTATCCGTTTTTAAGATTAATGATTCTAGCTTCTAATTGGACCATGAGACTATAAGGCCCAAGGGCATCACTGAACCCACATCTGTGCTTCAAAATGGTAAACACCAGCTAATGTCTACAAAAGCCATCTACGTATTCCATTACATCTCTGACACTATTTAATTATCCTAGATCCATAGTTTTTACATTCCATATTCTGATGATGGATGTCTGCAGCTACTCTTCTACTGAGTCATGTCACATCAACAAATGAAGATGCTCAAAATCATTCAGATTAGTCTTATATTGAGGAAGCAGCTTTTCCCTAGTTGTGTTTACAGTGCCTCCCAAACTAAGTGCCTTACTAAACTCTTATTAGACACGTTTCACTGCTACTCCTAAGCTTTTACTGTCCAACAGTTTTAGAAGCAGATCTTTAGGGCCCTTTTCCTAGTCAGTCTTAGTACAGAAGGTCTGCTGAAACTTTTCCACCATGGAGAAGACTCTGATGGTATTTGAAATACAGATGGCATAGTTTACAGAGTCAATGGAACAGACAGCCATCATAGGATAAACTGACAGACTAAAGTGGATCGAAAGCAAATGTCAATTTACAATCTGGGTATTTACACACAACATTTAGTAAACTAGCTTTATCACTGCTGACACCACCACCTTCAAATAGTAATCGAAAAGCAGTATGAGGTTTGGTTAAACA
>NW_006401425.1:4214-5814 GCF_000299155.1 Elephantulus edwardii
CTTGAATGGATCTGTTCACCACTCTGGAAACCCCTTCTTCATTTGTGGAGCAGAAAAGCAGTAATACTTACTCTGAGTTATATTTAGACCACTTGGTGGAGAGGAAAGGGGCAATGATGGCAGCACTAGAGCCAGAAGCACGATCATGAGCTGCAATCCCTAGTAGGCACAAGATCCAGACCTCAGAAGGGTTTTTGGGAGGTAGGGGTGAGGGTGGAGAGAGCTGCCCGGCCCCTGTGGAGTGCCGCTTGGTGTGTATGAAGAACTTTATCTCCATCATTAGCCACTTTCCTCCATCTCTTCCTCCAGTACACCTATAACACATCCAGAACCCTTTTCTTTGTAACTCACAAGTTTGTTCACTTTAGTTTGCTCCATAACCTACAGGTAACCTGAACCCTGAATCTTGTTACAGAACCTGAACCTGGTTCCAGAGACAAAAGGGAAATATAACTGCCAACTAAGGAAGCGAAGGTGGATGGAGTCTTAAAAGTTCAGCTAGCCACTTCCACTGGACTCACCCATGCAAATACCTTGTAGTCCAGAGGACAGAAAAGATCATGAAAATACAGTCTAACTGGACAAGAAGGCATGTAGCTTCAACTCAAGACCACCAGTAAAGTGTTAAAGGGGGACCGCCTTCCCCTTCATCTCAACATCCCTGTTCAGCATGAAACAAGCCAGAGTTTGCATCCCTATTTCCAAACGGGAAACCCACAGATAAAAAAAAAATGCAATCTCTTTGTAAGGGAAAAAAAAAATCACCATTGGACTATGTCCACCATTATTACCCTGTCTTTTCCAATCCCTGCTGGATCTTTCTCTGTGATTTCATCCTAACCAGCCTTACCCTTCTGCCCCCTCCTTTACCCCCTTGGATACCCATACTTGAATTTTTTTTACAACAAACAAACAACAACAAAAGAGTTCTTCTATCGCCACATCCTCTCCAACATTTATTACTTGCAGTCAAGTTAAACTTTGCCACTGCTACTGGAATGAGATGGTATCTCACTGTGGTTTTGATTCTTATCTCTCCTACTGCCAGTGATTTTTAGTATTTCTTCATGTGTCTGACTATCTTCCTCTGAAAATACTTTCCATGTCTTTTGCCCATTTTATAATTGTGTTATCTGTCTTTTTCTTGTGGAGGCCCTTAGGATTCTGTAAACTTTTGATTTGAGACCCTTATCTGAAATGGTATTATTGTTGTTGTTAAGTGCTGTCAGGTAACCTGCGACTCATGGTAACCCTATGTACAACAGCCCTTTGCCCTGCTCTATCCTGTGCCAGCTTTATTGTCTCTGACTCACATACACCCAATTACCCTAGTCACTGAATCAATCCATCTCGAGGGTCTTCCTCTCTGCACCGTCCCTCTACCCTCCCAAGTATGGCATCCCTCTCCAAGGATTGTTCCCTCCTAAAAACATGTCCAAAGTATGTAAGACAAAGCTCAGAATCCTTGCCTCCAAGGAGTAGCCTGGTCTCACCCTCTCTAGGACAAATCTGTTTGTTCTCCTAACAGTCCATGGTATATACAATACTCTTCTCCAGCATCACAACTCAAAAGCATCAATTCTTCTATCATCCCCAGTCA
>NW_006401425.1:6834-8115 GCF_000299155.1 Elephantulus edwardii
TTGATCCCAGTTTGTCTCTGATGAACTTTATGGTTTTAGGCTTTAGTCCCTGGTCTCTAATCTAACTTGAGTTGTTTTTTGTGTATGGTGTGAGATGTGGATCCTGTTTCAGTTTTCTGTAGGTAGCAGTGGTTTTGTCAACACCAATTGAAAGGTTTTATTTCCTTGTTGAGTATCAGTTTACTATAGACATCTGGGTCCATTTCTGGGTTCTCAAATCTGTTTCATTAGTCTACTTGCCTGTCGTTTTACCAGTACCATGCTGTTTGGTTACTATAGCTGTGTAAAAGCTTTTAAGGTCAGGGAGTGCTATGCCTCCCACTTCATTTTTGTTGTTCAGAAGTACTTTGCTTACTTGGGGGTCTTTTTCTTTTCCAAATAAACCTATTTCCCTGTCAATCTTCTTGAAAAATATATCTGGTATCTGTACTGGAACTGCAATGAACATGTAGATTGCTTATGATAGGATTGTCATTTTCACAATATTGAGGCTTCTTATCCATTAACAGGGCACATTTTTCCATTTCTTTAGGTCTTTTATTAAGTATCTTGTAGAAATGTTCTGTAGTTTTCTTTGTACAGGTCTTTTGTATCTCTAGTTAGGTTCATTCCCAAGCATCTCAATTTGCGGCTGGTATTGCTTTCTTGGATTCCTTCTCTGAGTTCTTTTTTGTTACTAGAGAGGAATCTCAGCAAATTTTGGATACTGATCTTCTAACCTGTCATTCTACTAAATTGGTCTACTAGCTCTAATTTTTTTTTCTCCTTGAGTCCCTGGGGTTCCTAAGTAATTTTTAATGTATGTCATTCTACGGCTCAGCCAGGTTCAGATTCTCTCACATGGCAACAGGAACTAGGAGAGCTTGTGCGCTAGCAGTCTCACCATTTGCTAAAGCAGATGCAGGTCAGCATATCCAATATTGTACATAGCCCTGGACATATGCTGCCTCTTAAGACACAGATCAGTTTAAAGATGCTCCTGATATCCTCTAAAAATACTCTTATCAGTGACTCTTCTTGATTCTTTCTGCTGTACTAACTTCTAATGTAGGGCTTCCTGGGCTGTGTGAATGGTAGGCAATCAATTTCTAACTAAAATATGAGCTTTTCAAACCCAGAGGTACCTAGGAAGATAAGCCTGACAATATGCTTTTTAAAAAGTCTGGACATTGCTATGGATAGTGTGGGAAGATGGTGGCTTACACAGATCATTGTTCTGATCCTCCCTCATAAATATAAAGAAAAGGTATTTCCTTCAGGGCAGAGGAAAGCAATAGGTAA
>NW_006401425.1:9815-10837 GCF_000299155.1 Elephantulus edwardii
AGCATCAAGTCAGAGCCAACTAACCGCTAACCCTAATAATAGCTAACAGTGGATTTTTAGAAACTATAAACTGCACAGGAGGAGACTGTCGATCTTTCTTCCAAAGTGCATATGGTGGATTTGAACACCATGTGCCTTTGGCTTAGCAATTCAACTCATCACTAAGCCACAAGGACCCTATGAAGTAACAGGTTACAATTCAAGTTGGACACTCAAGATGTATTCCATAGGGTGTTCTACGTTTCCCTCTAATGGACACAGGTTGCCAAGTCTTTCTCCCAGAGCCTCTGGATGGGCTGAAATTGCCCATCTTTAGGCTAGTCTTGAGTGTTTAATTATTGTACCACCAGATATCGTTGGCCTTTAGACTGCTAAAATACAAGTGCAGAATCATGAGTTTATATGGGAAAATCTAAAGAAGTGAGCTCTTTAAAATATAAAGTAGGAAAAAAATCCAACTGATGAGACTAAATTGAGAAAGAATTTTGGAAGCTGCATTGAAATCCCAAAGAAATTTCAAATCCACGAGGTGCTCTACGGAAGAAGGATGGACAATCTCCTATGCGATTTACTACTGACTCTGAAAATGTGCCGATACGACAGCACGCAACAACGATGACAATAAATGATGTCTGTGGCTGACGTCTATTCAATAATAACACGTCATTAAATAAAGAAAATTGGTTGAGCTATTCAGTTCTTTACTATCCTTTTCATACAAACCTATTATACAAAAGATAATATGGTAGGTACTTAAGGACAAAATATGGCTAACGTAATTCCCAATTTATATGATAAACTAAATTAAATCAACCCCTCAGCTAAATAATAAAACGTTTTGCTCACATTCACCTCCATCAGTAGTGACAGGCTGTTTTCCTTTGGGGGAAACAAGGGATCTAGCAGTACAGCACTTTAGGAAACTCTCTAGGAATACTTAGGTCCAAACAACCAGGTCTGACACTTACACGGGTAAGAACATTTTAAACATTGCAGGTCTTAGTTTTGAAAACTCTAAAATG
>NW_006401426.1:0-602 GCF_000299155.1 Elephantulus edwardii
GCAGCCTGAACTTCTTCTTTCATCACCATAGGCTCTTGCTCATATGTTGTTTCATGAAATTCTTCTGTGTCTGCCAATTCTTTTTGATACAGTGATTCAGTATATTCTTTTCATCTTCTTTTAATACTTCATGGATCATTTAACATTCTACCGAAAGCATCCTTGATTATAGCAACTCGAGGTTTGAATTTGTTCTTCAGTTCCTAGAGCTTAAGAAATGCTGAGCGAGTTCAGCCCTTTTGATTTTCTGACTCTCACTCCTTGCACATTTCATTGTAATATTTTACTTTGCCATCTCGTGTTGCCCTTTGAAATCTTCTATTCAACTCTTTAGTATCTTGAATTCTTCCTTGTGCCTTGGCTTCTCTGGGCTCCAGTGCAATTTTCAGAGTCTCTTCTGACATCCATTTTGGTCTTTTCTTCCTCTTCTGTCTTTGCAATGACCGTGTGCACTCTTCCTGGACGATACCCTTGATATCCTCCCACAACTCATCTGGCCTTCGTTCATTAGTGTGCAAAGCCTCAAATCTGGTCCTGAGATGGTTCTGAAATTCAGGTGGGATAGACTCAAAGTCATATTTTGGTTGCCTTGGATTTGGTTT
>NW_006401426.1:1752-9180 GCF_000299155.1 Elephantulus edwardii
CTCCCTTTACTTCTATCTCCCATTGACCAGCCCTTGATCTAATAGCTTATATATGAAGCTTCCTTGGCTTCTGTGATTCCAAACACATCAGCTGCTGGTAGTTCCTTATGTTGGGACCAATGTCTCTGAAGTTTAGTGGTAATGTTTCCCGAGTGAAGGCCATGTATCCTGTAGAACTGTCCTGTAGATAGGGTTTCCTTGGCCCGAGGGCCCGAACGAATGCCGCGCAGCTTTGGCGTCTTCAATGTTACCTGTGGCGTCTTCAATGTTACCTGAGAAAATGTGTGGGGAGTTCTATGGACCCTTTAGCTGTCCAGCTTCCCTGCCATTGAAGACGCCAAAACCACGCAGAGGGGGCATACAGAAGTCTGCCTGGCAGGGAAGCTGGACAGAACAGCTGCTTAGAACAGACTGAAATAGAGAGACCTGTACACAGACAGAAACCATCAGGAAACAGTTTGCATAATCTAGAAAGGCAGTGAGAAAAAGAATTGCTGCCACTAACAGCAGAGCTAGCCTGGCACCATCACCTTGACCATCGTCGTAAGGGGTGCTTGCTGGCCAGGGGGTTTTCCTGTCAGACACAGTTTTTCAAAACACTAACACCAAACACAGCAACTACAGAATAATTTTGTTTTTGTCTTAGTTGCTGTGTTGTTAGCAAAAAAAAAGAAAAAAAAGAAAGAAAAACCCAGGAATATTGTTCAAGCCACAGAAATAACCATACATCTTCCATTAAACTGCATAAATGTCTGCTACGTCTTTACTTGTTATTGTTGTACCATCATGTACCCAGAGCTGACCCTCCAGTGGGTTTTCAAAGGCAGTTAATCACACGGGAAGAGACTGCCCAACTTTCTCCCATGGAACAAATGGTGGATTCGAACTGAGTGAGCTTAAGCTGGCAAGTGGAATTTGTTATCACTAGGTCACCAATAACCCAATCATAGGATTATCCCCCTTTGCTCACAGCATCCAATCCAGAACAAAGCTGAATTCTCCCCACAATCACCCAGCATCCTCTTATCCATGAAATGTGTTTCTTCTTGTATTGAGTTAACAAGACCAACTTTATTCAATTATGGGTGTGTTCTTGGTTAGGTTTGGCTGAAGGGGGTTGACAGGAAAAAAAGAGCCTGAAATAGGACTGTGGACCTGGGAAGGATAGAGAAGTGACATTTCTTAAGGGGGAAGAAAAGAAAGAAAACCATTAAAAACTGTAATAGGCAATTTAGGAGAATAAGAAAAATGCAAGATTCATAGATCATCTGGAAGAGGGGAAGGCATCTGAGTGAACTATTATGAAGTTAGAGGGGAACTAACTAAACGAGTTCCTTTATTCAGACTGCATTAAAAATGAAGGGAGGCAGGTAAATATTTCACAGGCAATTAAAGATTATGTGAGCAAAATTTCACAGAACAATTAGTTTTCCTTTCAACAATATGCTTGTTCCATGACAGTCTCCACATTGTATATGTACTCTCCCCATTTCTGCTGGTTTTTATTTCATTTCATCCTCCTTTACAATTCATTTCTCCCTTCTTAATTTTATTCTTAAAAAAAACTTTGAATCTTATATTTCTTTTTTATTTTTACCTTTCAAATTTCTGTACAATGTGCACACAAAATTCTTATACAATGTGTTTCACACTTGCCTTCATTCACATTGTGTTACATGCAAACATTCCTACACAATGTGTTTTATAAAATTAATCACCATTGAACTATGCCCAATATTATTCTGTCTTTTCAGGTCTTTTTAAGTAAAAAGTCTTTCCATGTCTTTTGCCATTCTGTAATTGAGTTATCAGCCTTTTTCTTTCTTTTATTTTCCACTAGTTTATTTACATAATCCTAATACATTGTTTTTAAGAACAAATTTTCAATTTCCCTCACTCCCCATCATCCATCAAATTGCACAACCCCATGATTAATCACCCCATTCCCTGCACATCCTCATCCCTCTGCTTCCAACCTTGTCCACCCCTTTTGGACCCTTATATTCACTCTATAATAATGGTTTTATACAGTACTTATCCTTGTGGGACTGAGTTAGTTCACTCAGCATAATGCTCTCTATTCCCTCCCAAGTTAGATAATAACTTACAAAACCATTACCCCTGCATGCTACAAAGTATTCCATTGTGTGAATGTACCATAATTTCTCAATCCATTCATTTGAGGTTGGACATCTGAGCTATTTCCATGTTCTTGCTATTGTGAATAATGCTGCTATGAACACTGGTGTACAAATTTCTGTGTCTCAGTTCTCATTTTCTCAGGGTATATTCCAAGCAGTAGAATAGCTGGGTCATATGGAGGTTCTATGTTCAGGTTTCTGAGGAAGCACCAACTGCCTTCCAGAATGGTTGTATAAGTGTTCCTTTCTCACACATCCATGTTTACTGTGGCATTGTTCACAGTAGCAAAGAGCTGGAAACAACCCAAGTGCTCAACAATTGAATGGCTAAAGATGGTTTGGTATATTCACACAATGGAATACTATGCTGCATTGAAAAATTAAAAAAAACCTCATAAAATATTATACAAAATGGGTGATCCTGGAGGACATTGTTGTTATGTGCCGTCGAGTCGCTTGTGACTCATAGCGACCCTATGTACAATAGCCCTAAACTCCGCTCTGTCCTGTGCCAATCGCACTGTCTCCGACACTCCCATCCCAATTATCCCAGTCACTGAATCAATCCACCTCATAGAAGGCCTTCCTCTCCTGCACCGTCCCTCCACCCTCCCAAGCATGATGTCCCTCTCTAAGGACCGGTCTCTCCTCACAACATGTCCAAAGTATGTTAGATGGAGCCTCAGAATCCTTGCCTCCAAGGAGCCACATCTCAGTCACAAAAGGACAAATACTGTGTAATGTCACTGTTGTAAAGCGGGTTTGACATCAGAGTTGGGGGAATTTAAAAAGGGATAAATAATGCATTGAAACAGATGAGGGATAAAACTGTTTAGGAGGAATATATGATTAGGTATTATTGTCATGACAGGATTTCAAAATGAAAGCTGCATAGTGGAGTGGAAAGAGGGCAGGGGAGAATTGCAAAATAATGAAATAATTTTTTTTTTTCTTTTTTACTTTTCAAAGAGAAAAGCAGACGGGGGGTTGTGGTAGGCAGGGAGGAAAGTGTGCAACAAAGAATGAATGGAAATCCAAAGTCTGTTAACTTCCATTAAAATAAGAGTTCCTTTCTCACCACATCCTCTCCAACATTTATTACTTGCTGCCCTGTTGAACTTTGCCACTGTTACTGGAGTGAGATGGTACCTCATTGTGGTTTTGATTTGCATCTCCCTTATTGCCAGGGATTGAGAGCATTTCTTCATGTAACTATTTGCCATTCAAATATCTTCCTCTGTGAAAGTTCTTTCCATGTCCTTTGCCCATTTTGTAATTGGTTTATCAGTCTTTTCCTTGTGGAGGCCCAGAAGTATTCTGTAAACTTTTGTTATAATACTCTTGTCTGAGATGGTATTACCAAATTCACAGTCTATAAGTTTTCTCTTCACCCTATTGGAAAATGGTTTTGGTGTACACATGGATTTAATCTTTAGAAGGTCCCATGCATCAATTTTATCCTCTTCAGACTGTGCATTTCTGGTTTTATTTGGCAGTCTCTTTATACTTTGGACTAGCACGTCTAAGCTGGATCCCAGTTTCTCTTATGAACACTATGGTTTTAGGCTTTACTCCCAGGTTTCTCTGGTCCACCTTGAGTTTATTTTTGTGTATGGTGTAAGATGTGGATCCTGTTTCAACTTTCAGCAGGTGGAAGCCCAGTATTGCCAGCATCATTTGTTGATGAGGTTATCATTTCCCCATTTGTTAGCTTTGATTTCTTTGTCAAATATCAGTTGACCCCATTCCTGGGTTCTCAATTCTGTTACATTGGTCTATGTGCCTATCATTGTACCAGTACCATGCTGTTTTGGTTACTGCTGCTATGTAGTAGGTTTTGAGGTCAGGGAATGTTATGCCTCCAAACTCATTTTTATTTCTCAGAAATGTTTTGCTTATTTGGGGGCCCTTACCTCTTCAAATAAATTTGATAATTTCCCTTTCAGTATCCTTGAAAAATGAATTTAGTATCTGGATTGGGATTGCATTGAATCTGTGGTCTGCTCTTAGCAGGATTGTCATTTTCACAATATTGAGTCTTCCTATCCATGTTTCCATTTCTTTAGGTCTTTTATTGTATCTTGCAGAAATGCTCTGTAGTTTTCTTTGTTAAGGTCTTTTGTGTCTCTAGTTAGATTCACTCCCAAGTATCTCAACTTGTGGTTGGCTATCGTAAATGGTATTGCTGTCTTGATTTCCTTCTCTGAGTTCTCTTTGTTATTGTAGAGGAATCCCACTAATTTTTGGATATTGATCTTATGTCCCGCCACAACGTTACACATTTTACCCTCTCTCCTTCTCTTCGCCCTCCCCAGTTCACTTTTTTTTTTTAATATTCGTTCATTGTTACACAATTACCTACCTCTCCCGGCCCCCAGTCCTCTGCAATGTACCTCTTATTCTGGGTTACTGTCTTACATATAATGCCTAACAATATATTTCTCCTAAACACTTCCTTTATCTGTTTCAATGCAGTATTCATTATTTATCCCCTCTTTTCTTAGTTCCCCCTCCCCATCTCCCATGTCAGTACTATTTTATAACTGTGGTGTTAGGTAACATTTGTCCTTTTGTTTTGAGGTTGGGGGTTGTTGTTTTTTCAGATTTCTGTCTTTATAATGTCAGCAATCAGGAACAAAGTACACCTCGAGACCCTGGGCCATGCCCTCCCACGGATGTGTTGACTCCCACCCTTTGCAGAATACTTGAAAACACAAAAATAATGCTATAAATTCTCCACATCTGGCAAAACAAAAACTGTGCACTAATGTTTCATCACCTTAAAACAGAACCTCTGGAAGTGGAGAATACAACACATGTTTAAATTCTGTGGCTGTTTTCATATAAAACTCTAGCAAAATAGTCTTTTTAAAAATTAAATTTAAAAAAATTAAATAGAGAAAACATTGGGAGGGAGGGAGTGGGCAGGAAGAAAAATGCAACAATGAATGAATAGAAACCCTAAGTCTCTGCAAATTTCATTAAAATTAATTTTAAAAAATTAAATAGAGAAAACATTGGGAGGGAGGGAGTGGGCAGGAAGAAAAATGCAACAATGAATGAATAGAAACCCTAAGTCTCTGCAAATTTCATTAAAATTAATTTTAAAAAATTAAATAGAGAAAACAGTGCCTCAGTGCGAGTGAACACTGTAGGTCATCTGCAGGCTTTCAGGGGCACCAAGACCACACTGGGTCTGAGGTCGCTTTCGCTGGGTACTGTTTCCTGCCAGATGAAGGTTCCAGACCATGGAAAACCACGGAAAAGGAGGAATCGGCCTGCAGTGGCTACACTGAGAACAGAGAAGAAATGGCATTTTTATTGCTTGCAGCGCAAGTCTTTGCTCCTGGCGCCGGGCCTCTGAGTGGCCCAGGAAGCAAAGTATGCCAGGGGCCAGCAGAGACCCTGGCAGTCCTCAAGGTCTGAAATGAGCCAATTTCAGTTTTCTGGGGTCTCCCCTTGTTGTCCCCCTCAAGAGTCTCAGTGGACACTGTGAAAACCTTGTCTGCTTCCCAGGCAAATGGTATGTCCCTAGCAAAGAGGTGGGCACCACCAGCTGGTGTTCTGTTCCCATGGCCTACGTCCAGCGCCAGTTGGCAGCACTGGGGCTGGAGGGGTTGCTGAGGGCCATCAGGACCTTGTCATGACCCAGCTGCACTTCTGCTTGTCTGCCCCTTCCTTTGATCCCAAGTCTGAGGAGGTCTTCTCTTTCTTTCTCTTTCTCTTCCTCTTTCTTTCTCTTTCTCTTTGTGGAATTCTCCACAGCTTTCCCCATGCCTCCTGAAGAGGAAAACACATCATCAGCCCCATTATGGGGTCCATGTCCTCTTTGGTCTCTACTCTCATCTCCTCCTCAATGACCACTTTTCCTTCCCGAACCTCTGGATGATCTCCTCTGGGAGGACCAAGTTCCTCTTGATCTCATGCGTGTCGTACATGGTACTAAGATGACCTGGACGGGGACCTGCCAGCCTATGTTCTGGTTTAACTTGTCCCGGATACAAATCACGTGGAAGTTGTCAGTTCACACCAGCTGGCTTGTGGCCCAGTATGATGTGGAAGAGGCACACCTCCACCTCAGGGCTGCACATCACCATCTCCTTAGCAGGGCTGGTGGCCGCCTCTCCCAGGCTCTTGTCACCTGCAGCACTGTCACAGCCCACCTCAGCCTTCCCCATGGCCAGTAACTGAGCTGACCGAGCCGGGAGGAGCAACCCTGCTCCCGTTATTTATCCTTTTGTTACTGAGACATTTTACTCAACATAATGTCCTGCAGGGTCATCCATGTTGTGTTACATTTTATGAGATTTTGTTTTTCAGTGCTGCATAGTATTCCATTGTCAAAATATACCAGAGTTTTTCTATCCATTTATTTGTTTATGGACACTTGGGTTGCTTCTATCTCTGTGTTACTGTGAACAATGCAGCAATAAACATGGGTCTGCAAATATGTGCTTGGGTGGCAGCTCTGGTTTCTTTAGGGTATATTCCTACTAGTGGAATTGCTGGTCAAATAGTATTTCTGCTTCCAACTTTTTGACAAAGTGCCATATTGCCTTCCATAGTGCGTGCACCATTTTACGGTTGAACCAGCAGTGAGTAAGGGGTCCAATCTCTCCACAACCTGGCCAGCATGTGTTGTTTGCCTTAACTTTATTCTCACACCAGTACCACTCCCTATTTTTTTCTTTTTGCTATTATTGATGTTACTATTTTTTTTGTTTGCATATGATTATTCATATACATTGTGTTTCATGCGTTAATGTTTTATATACTCTCTCATTCACATTGTATCATATTAAAGTATGTTTTTCCCCATTACAATCATCTTATTAATAACTGTATTTGTGAAAGCATATAAGCTAGCTAATTAATGCCTCATGCCTTAATATCCCTATTTTAGATAGGCAATTTCCAATTTGCCCATCCCTGTCAAACAAGTTTGGGTACTTTGAGTATATGCATCCACAAGCAAAGTCCAGCCCAGAGCAAGCCATCGGGTTGCAAGCATCATCCCTAGCTCATAGCATGGATCATCCTCTCTTCATCTGGTTGGGTTCTAGGCAGCACCCCCTTCTGATCTGCTATGACTGATTATTTAAGGAGCGCATTCCTCTCAGTGCTACTGATCCAAAGCTGAGTCCCAGGGGTGATTTCTTTTTTTTTCTATATTTTATTAATTTTCATAAACCTTTACAAAGATTTTGGGTTTCCATTCATTCCTTGTTGCACTATTCTCTCTACCCTCCTCCCAGTTTGTTCTTGTCCAAATGCCACAGTGCTTGTC
>NW_006401427.1:0-9055 GCF_000299155.1 Elephantulus edwardii
GTATTTTATAAATTCTAGATATAAGTCCCTTATCTGAGATGTCATTACCAACTACTTTTTCCCAGTCTGTGGCTTCCCTTTTTTACCCTGTTGGAGAAGTTTTTGGAGGTGCACAGGGATTTGATTCTTAGAAGGTCCCATTCATCTATTTTATCTTCTCCTGATTGTAGGTGTAGAAATGTTTTGTAGTTTTCCTTGTACAGGTCTTTTGTGTCTCTAGTTAGATTTGTTCCCAAGTATTTAATCTTGTGATTAGCTATTGTAATTGGTATTATTCTTCTTAGCTCTTTCTATATTCTCTTTGTCACTGTAGAGAAATTCAACTGATTTTTTAAAATTTTTATTTTATATTTGTGTGCATACAAAATTTGTATACATTGTGTTTTTACACTATCTTTCATTCACATTGTGTTTCATACAATTATTCTCATCCATTATGTTTTCACCATTGAACTATGTCTACCATTACCCTGTCTTTCCAGATCGCCACCAGATCTTTCCCATTTCATTTACCCCCTCCCTCTACTCATGAAATAGTGTGACTCCATGATTTTCACACACCCATCCTCACCCCTGTGTTCCTACCTCTTCTTCCCTTGGACTTAATACATGTTCCATTAGTTAACCTTCTATTTTTACAGTGATGGTCTTATGCAGTATTTGTCCTTATAAAACTGAGTTAGTTCACTAAGCATAATGCTCTCCAGTCTCTCCCAAGTTATGTGTTAATTTTCAGAATTGTTGCTTCTGAGTGCTGTGTAATATTCCAGTATGTGAATGTACCACAATTGTAGTTGTACATTTGGGCTGTTTCCCTGTCCTTACAATTTTTAATAACGCTGCTATGAACATTGGTGTACAAATCTCCATTTGTGTCTCAATTCTCATTTCCTTAGGGTAAATTCCTAGCAGTGGAATTGCTAAGTCATATGGAATTTCTATGTTCAGCTTTTTGAGGAAATGCCAAACTGCCTTCCAGAGTGGTTGTACAATTTTACACTCCCACGATTAGTATATGAGAATTCCTTGATCTCCGCATCCTCTCCAATATTTATTGCATTCCGCCTCTTGCCACTTCCGCTCGACAAGATGGTATATCATTGTTGTTTTGATTTGCATCTGTCTTACTGCCAGTGGAAATCCAATGGATTTTTGTATGTTAATCGTATATCCTACTACTTTGCTGAATTGGTCAACTATGTCCAATAGTTTTCTTGCTAAATCTTTAATATTTTCTAAGTATACTATAATATCATCTGCATCTAGAGATAGTTTTACCTCCTCTTTGCCAATTTGGATACCTCTTATTTCCTTCTTTTGCCTTCCTGCTCTAGCTAAGCCTTCCAAATACAGTATTTAATAAGAAAGGTAATAGTGAGCATCCTCCCCTAGTTCCTTTTCTCAAAGGGAATGCCTTTCATCTCTCTCCATTGAGAATTATCGTGGCTCTTGGTCTTGCACATATACTTTTCACTATGTTGAGGTGTCTAAAAAGGAGAAAACAGTGCATGGGGGCACAGTGAGTGTCTCTCTGAAAGGGCCAGATAGTCAATAGGGAAAAGATTAGGCCATCTGCTTTTGTAAAGATATTAAGAACGTAAACCTCTGTGGGAAGTTCTTCCCTCTCCTATAGCCTCATTATGAGTCAGAATTGACTAGACATCAGTGAGTTTGGGTTTTTGTATCATACATCCCATTGTAGGATAAAAATGTACTAGGTACATTAGAAGGAAGTAGATGCCACATCAACAGAAGAAAGTCTTGTGTTACCATGAGTTGAATCAGAAGTCAGCCCACAGGCCAGATCTGGCCTGTCACGTGTTTTTGTAAATATTGGCATAAAGCCATGCTCATATGTTTACATATTGTCTATGGCAGCTTTCCTCCTAAAGTGGCAGAGTAGAATACTTGCAACTGAAACCATGTGTTTTGTAAAGTGTAAAACATTTACTATCTGCAAAATAATTTAAAGGAATACTTTGCCCACCCTTGCATTCAATGAGGGAGCTCTGGTGGCCTAGTGGGTAAGAAGTTGTACTAACAACCGTAAGTCACACAGTTTGAATCCACCAGATGCTCAACTGGAGAAAGATGCTCGATCTCCTTCCATGTGATTTTCACCCTCTGAAAGCCCACTGGAGGCTCAGCTATGAGTCAGTTCTGACTTGATAGCAGTGAATGAATGAGTGAGTATATTTCATTTGGGTGGTATAAGCAGTTAATGTGTTCATCCGGTAACAAAAAGGTTGTGGGTTTGAGTCTGCCAATTCATAGGTTATTGGGCATGGGAATGCAGGCTAGCTTCTGTGGAAGAAAGACCGGATGATCAACTTATGAAAACCTTATTGAACATAGTCCTATTCACACACACACACACACACACACACACACACACACAAACACACACACACAGTTATTTATTGTGAGTCAGAGTTGACCTGACAGCAACTAATTCCCTGTTTGGGGTTTTAGTGAAGAGATGGACTCTCAGTGTATGTTCTTACAGGTCTGGGGATGTGGGAATGGAGAGGTGCTCTGTTAAGGTGTTTGCAAAGTGGCCTCTTTGTAGTTATCATGAATGCTCCTTCTCCAGGATATCCATTTCTTAGCCACTTTTATTTCACTTGTCTCCTGTGTGGATGTCTAACTTTGAAGAGCTCTCTGAGTTCTCTCAGGAGAGGTGGCTGTGGCGTGCTCATAACCTGAGAATGTCGGTGAGCTCGGGATGCTGTCAACACTGGCTCCTTATGATGTTTGTGCTTGCTTAGGGACCAAGTGAAGCAGGGCAGGATGCCCTTCGACCACAAGAGCCTGGCAGGTTGTTCAGTTAACATGAAATGACTCTTGGTGAAGAGGCTCCGGGTTTTACCAGGACTCGGAGAGGTAGGAGGCAGGGTTCTTTGGAATGCAAGGGCACATGGGTGGTTGCTTTGTTCTGTTCCTTTTTATCTGCGGAATTTTTCAAGGGCATGAATTTCCAGAATATTTTGAGTCAATTGAATGCAGGTTTGTATGTAATTTACTGCAAGTATTTACTATGTAAAGTTTTAATAATATCAACACAGCACAACCTGTGAAAAGATTTCAGCATTTTAGTTCTGCCTCACTCTAAGAAGCACTGCTATAGGAAAACCTAGACTACAGACTAGTTTCAATATTCTAAATTTCTAAATAAGTTTCAATATACTAAATTGGGTGACTGTTTCAATATTCTAAAAGTGCTCTGTTAGAGAGAGTTTGTTGATAATCTCCTTTAAGGGTGAGATGGCAGAGCATACCTGGGGCCTGAGTCTTGACTATAAATACTACTTTTCGGTAAAAGAGTGGGGCTTCTGGGACATATGATAGAGTATGTACAAGATGAGCATGGAGCATGTTGAAGTGCCAGAATATAAAGAAGTGCTCAAACAAATCAACAACAACAATGACAACCTGATATTGGGTGATGACCACAACCCACTCCATCAAGTGGATGCACTACAGGATTTCTAGGGCTGTAAATATTTCCAGAAATAGCCTGCCATGTCTTCCTCCTGAGAAGTAGTTGGTGGGTTTGAATCACTGACCTTTTGGGTTGCAGGTGAGCAGTTAACCACTGCACCAAGCCCATACTGATGTAAATGAATGACAATTGGAGAAAAAGACACATCTCCCATGTAGGAGAATTTAAAATCCACTGATTCTCAAGGCCTCATTCTCAAGGAGAGCCACACATAGCCCACCAGATTTATGTGGCTTTCTTGTGCAAAGAGCAGTGCTGGAAGGGGGGAAATGACTGACAGTAGAGTGAAGAATCCTTGCTCCAGAATGTAGAATATCTAGGTAAATGGAAGTAATGTTGGGGTAAGAGTGAACAGAAAATTTCAAAGAACAGCTTGAGGTAACAAAGTATTCTAGTGAAGACCTGCAGTTAGAAAGCCAGAAAGGAAGAACATGCTTAGCATATCTTAAACAGAGAGAATGGAAGGGGGGGGGGAAATTCCAACCTTACTTTATAACAGTGAGGAATACTATGGGCAAAATATTGAATGATGTGGGAGACATCAAAAGAATGTCGAAGGAATACACAGAGTCACTGTACCAAAAAGAATTGGTCAACATTCAGTCATTTCAAGAGGTAGTATATGATCAAGAGCCAATGGTGTTGAAGAAAGAAGTTCAAGCTGCAATAAAGGCATTTGTGAAAACCAAGGTTCCAGGAATTAACTGAAAACCAGTTGTTTCACCAGACAGACATCCCTGTAGAGACGCTTGCTCACGTGTCTATAGTGAGACATTTAAAAGACAGCTACTTGGCTCATAACGGGAAAAGATCCACATTTGTGCCCATTCAAAAAATGATTGTACACTAGAACACAGAAATTATTGAACAATATCATTAATATCACGCATAAATAAAATCCTATTGAAGATAATTAAAAATGGTTGAAGCAGTACATTGATGGAGAACTGCCAGAAAGTTACACCAGATACAGAAGAATTAGAAAGAAGAATATTGATGATATTAGATGGATTTTAGCTGAAAGCAGAGAATGTTGGAAAGATGTTTACTTATGTTTTGACTGTGTGAAGACATTTGACCATGTGGATCATGACGAATGTGAGTAACACTGAGAAAAAAAACAGACCTTTAAGAGCATAAAATTGTGTTCATATGTAACCTGTACCTAGAACAAGGGAATATTGTTATTGTTGTTGTTATGTGCCGTCGAGTCGCTTGTGACTCATAGCGACCCTGTGTATAACGGCCCTAAACCCTGCTCTATCCTGTGCCAATCGCACTGCCTCTGACACACCCATCCCGATTACCCCAGTCACTGACTCAATCTACCTCATAGAGGGTCTTCCCATCCTGTGCCGTCCCTCCACCCTCCCAAGCATAATGTCCCTCTCCAAGGACTCAGAATCCTTGCCTTTAAGGAGCAGCCTGGTTTAACCCTCTCCAGGGTGAATCTGTTTGTTTTCCTAGCAGTCCATGGTACATTCAATACTCTTTTCCAGCACCACAGCTCAAAGGCATCAATTCTCCTTCTATCCTCCTTGGTCATTGTCCAACTCTCTGATACATAACAAGTGATTGCAAAGACTTTATCAGATGCACCTTAGTCTCCAGAGTGACACCATTGCTCTTCAGTACCCTGGAGAGGTCCCTGACAGAAGACTTTCACATCGCAATATGTTTTTTTATTTCCTGGCTACTGGTGCCAAAAGTGTTGACCATGGAGCCAAGCAGACTAAAGTTTGTTAACAATATCAATCCTTTCTCCATCCATCCTGATGCTACCAATTGGTCCAGTGGTGAGAATCTTTATCTTCTTGACATTGAGCTTCAATCCATACTGAAGGCTGCAGTCCTTGATCCTCTGCAGTGCATAATTTAAAATCAGGAAAAGTGTGTTTTGTGGTTGTGTCCTTTCACCATACTTACTCAACCTGTATGCTAAGCAATTAGTCCAAGAAGGTGAACTACAGGAAGCCAAACACTTAAGAATCAAAACTGGCGAAGACTTATTATTAACAAGCTGATATACCAGGCTGCTCCTTGGAGGCAAGGATTCTGAAGCTCCATATGAATACAAGGTGGGACCAGTCCTTAGAGAGGGACGTCCCGCTTGGGAGGGTGGAAGGACAGTGCAAGAGAGGAAGACCCTCAATGAGATGAATTGATTCCATCACGGGGATAATGGAGATAGTCGTGTCGGAGATATTGAGATTGGCACAGGATAGAACAGGGTTTAGGGCTGTTGTACATGGAGTCGCTATGAGTCACAGGTGACTCGACGGCACATAACAACAACATATCCAGGTAATACAACCTTGTGTGTGGAAAGTGAAGAGGACTTGAAGCACTTATTCTAGAAGGTCAAAGTATGTATAGCCTTTGGTATGGATTACACTTCAACATCAAGGAAACAAAAATCCTCCCAACTGGACCAGTGAACAAGTCCATGATAAATGGAGAAAAGATTGAAGTTGTCAAAAATTTTATTTTATTTTAATCCATACTCAACACTCATAGAAGCAGCATTCAAGAAATCATAATGGAATTATTTGTACATATTAAGAAATATTTGGAATTTACACATCTAGTTTTCCCTGATAGAACGCCTTTTACTACTTATTGGACTTCTTGAAGTTTTCTTAAGTAAGTGTAACTTTTCACAAAAGATAATATTAAAAAAAATATTTAAGAACCAAAAAAAAATAAATCAAATGACATGTCGCATTAGGAAATACTGCTGTAAAGGAAATCTCAAGAGCAAGGATGTCACTTTGAGGACTACGTTGAGCCTGACATAAGCCATGTAATTTTCAATTGCCTTTTATGCATATGAAACCTGTAGTTTCCAATTGCCTTTTATGCATATGAAACCTGGACAGTGAATAAGAACGACTGAAGAATTTATGCCTTCCGGTGTTGGTGAAGAATGTGACTGTATCATGGATACCGGAAGAACAAACACATCTGTCTTGGAAGAAGAATAACCACGATGGTACTTGGAAACTCTGATGGTGAGGCTTCATCACAGATGCTTTGGTCGTCTTATCAGGGAGGATCAGTCCTTGGTGAAGAACATTATATGCTTCATAAAGTCGAAATACTAAAATCACTTCATTGTGATCGAGTTGGAGCAGACTTATAGCTGACCCTCCAGTGGGTTTTCAGAGACTGTAAATCGCATGGGAGTAGATAGCCCATCGTTTTGCCTCAGAGCTGCTGGTGGATTTGAACCAAAAAATAGGGAGGTATTCAATAAGGTGGATGGACACAGTGAGTTCAGCTGTGGGCTCACACACAGTAGCAATCGCGAGGATGGCTCAGGGCCAGGCAGTGTTTTGTTCTTTTGTTCTCAGGGTTTCTCGTAGTGAGAACTTAACAACAACCTAAGGTAAATGACACTGTAAATACTAACATTGAGGAGCTACACATTCCTTAGGACAACCAACTTTCAAAAGGACAGCATCTGTGGAGAGGTGAAACTTGAAAGGCAGGAAAGAAGGATGAACGAAAATGGTAAACCCAGAAGGGAAGTGGAAGAGAGTTGTTACATTGTACAATCAATATCACAAATCAAGATGTGTATGAATTACTGGAAGGAAAACGAATTTGTTGTGCAAACTTTAACCCAAATTGCAATAAAAGCTTCTTTTAAAAATCAATTCCATCCAAAAATGGCTAGAAACTACATTGACAGAGGTTCAAGCAGCGTTTAGAAGAGGCTGTGGCAACAGGACTGTCATTGCTGATGTCAGATGGATCTTGGCTGAAAATAGAGAATACAAGAAAGATGTCTATTTGTGTTTTATTGACTATGCAAAGGCATTTGACTGTGTGGATCATGACAAACTACAGCTGACATTGAGAAGAACGGGATCCGTCAGCACTTAATTGTGCTTATACGAAACCTAGACCTTGTCCAAGAGGCCATTCTGAAGAGCAAGGGAAGACTGCATGGTTTAAAATCAAGAAAGGTGTATGTCAGGGCTGTAGCCTTTCTCCATACCTAGTCAGTCATTCTGCTGAGCAAATTGTTAGATAAGCTGAACTTAAGAAGAATGTGGCGACAGGATCGGAGGAAGACTCATCAGCAACTTGCATTATGCAAATGACACAGCCTTGCTTGTTGAAAGTAAGGAGAACTTAAAATGCTTGCTGCAGAAGATCAAAGGGATTAAATCTCAACATCAAGAAAACAAAAATCCTCACCACCAGGCCAATAAGAAACATCATGGTAGGTGAAAAAGAGGTTGAAATTGCTAGTGTCTTCATCTTATTTGGATTCACAATCAGTACACTTGGTACCAGCGACATATTGTACTGGAAAAGTCTGCAGTCACGGACGTCTCCAAATTACTGAGGAGTAATGTTGTTAGTTTGAGGACTCATGTATGCTTGATTCAGGCCATGATGTTTTTCAGTCACTTGCTGTCCTGCTGAAAGCTGGACAGTGAATAAAGATGGCAAAAGAAGAAATGATGCCTTTGAGCTGTGGTGTTGGAGAAGAGCACTGAATATCCCATGGACTGCCAAAAGAACAAATAAATATATCTTGGAGAAGGTCCAGCCAGAGTGTTCCTTGGAGGCAAGGATGGTGAAGGTTCATGTCACATACTTTGGGTATGTTGCTATGGGAAGCTATTCTTGGAGAGGAACATCATGCTTGGAAAGGCGGAGTGTCAGCAAAGGAGAGGAAAACCCTCAATGAGATAAATTGACACAGGGACTGCAGCAACGGGCTCGAGTGTATCAGAGATAATGTCGATGGCACAGGATAGGACAGGGTTCAGATGTGTTGGTCATAAGGTCTCTATGCGACAGATTTAACTCAGTGGCACCTAACAACAACAACTATAGCATACACTTGAAGTTGTTTAGTTTGCAAGTATCGGACTGCCTTTGGACAGGAAGCATCGTAAACTGTTTCATCAGCTCCCAGCACTCACTGGCTGTTGGTGGCGAGTGAGGTTGTGTAGCCATGTGGAGACAGCTCCAAGTGAGTGGGGTTTTCTTAGGGATCGGAGCGCACTGGCTTGGTAAAGCAGTGTGTGAAGAAATGAAAGGTAGTGGGAAGCATGTGGATTCAGAAGTCCAAGATACAGCTTCCAATCCTCTACTCTCAGTGCGATTTGATCAGCTCAAACTTGCTAACCTCAAGTACCTAACGAGAGAGGGATAGCAAGCACAGCCGCTCCCAGCCTTGTTGATGTGTGTAGTGCATCTAACATGGAAGTCCCCAGCACAGTGTCTCGCATCTGGTTAAACCAGTCAGTTGCCACTGATTCCACTCCAACCCTTGGTGATTCTGTGTGTGTGTGTGTGTGTGTGTGTGTGTGTGTGTGTCTGTGTGTGTGTGTGCGTGCGTGCGTGCGTGTAAACTGTGCTTCACAGAGCTTTCAGTGACTGATTTATTTATTTATTTATTTATTTTTGGAAGGAGATTGCCAGACCTTTCTTCTGAAGCTCCTCTGGGTAGACTCAGACCTCCAGCTTTTCATTTAGATGATTGTATTAACAATTTGCTCCACTCCTAGGATTAAGTAGCAGTGGGTTTTT
>NW_006401428.1:0-1758 GCF_000299155.1 Elephantulus edwardii
GTTGCTCAAAAATTAAGGTAAATTCAAGTTTTATAATCTAAGTATGTCTGAGACTGCAGCATTTGATACGTATTGTATCTGAGCATACAGAAAACTAAGATCCTTATCACCAGGCCAGTTAGCTATATCATGACAGGTGGAGAAGAGATTGTGTTGGTTAATAATTTCATCTTACTCAGACCCACAATCAGCACAGTGTGGCAGACCTTGCCAGCAGGAAAGTGGGAGTGGGTGGTTGACTGTGGCACTGGAAGAATTTAACTTCTTTGTGCTTAATGTAGGTCAAGATTATTTTTGTTGTTCTTAGACGCTCATGATTTGATTAGTGACCTTGTGAACCACAGATCTGAGCCTTGCCCCGTCCTGGCCATCCTCACCATCTCTGATACACTCAAACCACAGTTACTGTGTCAGTCCATCTTGTTGAGGGCCTTTTTTATTCTAACCCTCTTGTCTATTCCACTTGAATTTCAAAACCATCTCAGGAACAGGTTTGAGGTCTTGAACACTAGTGAGCGAAGACCAGATGAGTTGGGGGAGGATATCAAGAACATCATCCATGAAGAATGAAAAAGGTCATTACAAAGACAGAGGAGGAAGAAAAGACAAGATGGATGTCAGATGAGACTCTGAATATTCCATTATGGTGCTAAGAAGCCAAAGCAAAGGGAAGAAATCAACAATTTAAGGAACTGATCAGATTTCAGAAGGTGCAACATGGGAAGACAAAGTAAAGAATTATAATGAAATGTGCAAAGAGCTGGAGTCAGAAAATCAAAAGGGCAGAACTCACTGGACATTTCTTAAGCTGATGGAACTGAAGAACAAATGTAAGCCTCGAGTTGCAATACTTAAGAATGCTTTGGGCTATTAAACGATCCAGAAAGCATTACAAGAAGATGGAAGGAGTATACAGAGTCACTGTACGAAAAGTAATTGGCTGACACAGAAAAATGTCAAGAAACAATGTATGAGCAAGAGCCTTCTGTGATGAAGAAGTTCAACCCACCCTGGAAGAAGTGGCAATAGGATTTGATGGTATACCAATTGACATAATTATTTTTAAAAAAAGTATTATCTTTTAAATTATCATTTTATACTGGTTTACTTACAAAGTTCATAAAGTTTATATACATTGTTTTCACACCTGATCTTTCCCTTTTCCTTTATACACACACCCCTCCGTCCACCTATCAAATTGTGTGACCCTATGATTAAGACTTGCCCTCCCTTAAATCCTCATACTCATTCTCTAATAATGGTCTTATACAGTATTTATCTTTATGAGACTGAGTTCACTTTGTTCTCCAGTCCTTCCCATGTTACACAATTTACAAAATCATTGTTCTTGTGTACTGAATAGTATTCCATTGTGTGAATACACCATAATTTCTCAATCCGTTCCATTGTGGTTAGGAGTATAGGCCGTTTCCATGTTATTCCATGTGAATAACATTACTATGAACACAGATGTACAAGTCTCTATTTGTGTTCTCATTTTCTCAGGATACATTCCAAGTAGTGGAATAGCCAGGTCATATGGAATTTTTGTGTTCAGCTTTTAAAGGAAATGCCAAACTGCCTTCCAGAGTGGTTGTACCATTGTACAATCCCACCAACAATGTGTAAGAGTTCCTGTCTCACCACATCCTCTCCAACATTTATTGCTTGCTGCCCTGCTAAACTTTGCTACTGCTGCTAGGGTAAGATGATATCCTGTTGTGATTTTGATTTGCTTTTCTTTTATTGTTAGTGATT
>NW_006401428.1:5213-6087 GCF_000299155.1 Elephantulus edwardii
GAAGTTCACGATATCCGGCTGAATGGGAGCCTTGAACACAGCTGGCAGAGTAACATTTTTACCAGATGATTCTCCCTTTTCTGAGTACGCCATTATCAGTGGACAAGCACACACCGTGGTGGAGAGAAAAGGCCACGCTCCTCTCACAGGTGGTCTTTTTGAAATACAAATTTGGGTTATGGTACTTTTCTGAGCTGCTTCCTCTGGCTTTTGTGGAAAAGTTCGAGACTCCTCACGACTGATGAACGTCCCATGGCCAGGCTACCCGGATGATCCATGTTTGTCCTGTTGTCTGTAGATGCTCCCTTGACTCTCGGCAGTATCAGTACTTAGCAGGTTCAAGGCGAGTCTTTGTTTAGGAAGCATTAAGCACCCGTCTATGGAAAACTAGGCCATGGATACTGATGATAGTTGTAAAACCTGATTAATGTAATCAGCACCACTAAAATGTACAATGTGGAATTGTCAAATGTGATGCTATATATATTTTTACTACACGTAGAAAGGTGTTCCAATTAGACTAATGATTAAGGACCCGCTTCCTGAGGCCTTGGCTCTCCCTCAGCATCTCACGTTCTCTTCTCAGGGGTGACTTGCTTATAGGAACATGTTCACACCAGTTGTCAGGCCACAAGCTTCCCATGCTCCATGCTTTCTACCAGCTTCCTCTTGCCTTTGCTCTGGATGTCTGCTGTGTACACTAGAATGCATATGTGTTTTACTTGTGCTTACTGTAAATCCTGTAAAAGCTAGCACGATTAAATGATGAACATATTGGCTTATGTTTTCTCGGTTATTTGAGGATATAGTTTGCTTGGATTAATTTTTTATATAATTATGGTGAAGCATAGGGAATTATGATACAGCCTGTTAG
>NW_006401429.1:0-9095 GCF_000299155.1 Elephantulus edwardii
AAACAGTTAATTATTGGCTGGAAAGAACATCTGATGAATGATAAACCTTTGACACTCAGAGACCAACCTCTGACTTTTCTAGCCATTACCTTCACATGTGAGAAATCTTATTTCCTCTTACAATGATGTCCAAATCCCCTTTTACATTCATCTCTAACAGTTTTGCTCTAGGAAACAACTCAACAACGTGTTGGGGAAGTATGTTGATATTTAACAACATTAACTGAGTTGCCAACACTTCACAAGGTAAGGAGAAATTTCTTTGGAAACTCCTAGAGCACATTCATTAGATGGTCCAATGTCATGGCTGAATAGAAAAGCAGAAGATATTTTGCACTTACCAGAGCAGTGCTAAAATTGGGAAAGATTATACTTATTTTGCTATGTTACTCAATAAAAGTAAATTCATTCATTGTGTTATATTGCGTTACAACATTCTGTCATGATACACCTCTTTGTTCTCTCCTGAAACTAAACAGGTAGAGAAAGGTACTTCCTCTCTATTCAGCCATGGCAAACCTCAGAATTGTTATGATTTTTTTTTTAAATTAAAAATGTTTAAATAGCACACCATAGTCCTTTCTTATGCAATACCTTCCTCATTGTTAGTTGAACAATAAAAACCAAAATGCCTTTTTAAAACATAATGTGCCTTTTTTATCCCCTTTCTCCCCTCCCTACTGAATTCACAAAACAGAATTAGCTACAACATGATTTTCTTGGCAATCTCTCATCTTGATAATGAATGCCTGTGGAATTGCTGAAGCACAGTGTACGTACGTGTCTTTATCTTGCACTCCCTGCAACACTAAGCACTATTGGAATAATTATGAGATTACCTGTCAATTTATTAAGAGGACTATAGATAGACAGAAAAAAGGGCTTGTATGCTCAGCATCTGGAATTAAGTGAAGTGACCCTTATGTGTCTCTCTCTGGTTTGACTGCAAGATGTTTTTAAATATATATTTTATAGTGAATTGAGTGAAACTGTACAAAGTAAATAATTTTTTTTTATTTAACTATACACATATATTTATTAATATTAATTACAATACTTACAATGTAATCACACTTTCCCCACTTCCTCCATGTTTCCTGAAATTTTCCATCAATCCTGTATTTCTTCCTGCCTCTCTCTTGGACAAATGATACTCTTTGGACCACACTCGGTTGATTTTTCTAAAGAGCGTCTAGCTCCCTGGTGTTATTTTGTCACCTTATAGGTCTATTGTTTATCAGGAAGTTGAGCCATAAGAGTGTTTTGTTCCAGGTTTGAAGAGTGACTAAGGGCAATAGTCTCAGAGATTCTCTCAGTCTCTATCAGACTAGTAAGATGGACTTTTTATATGCTCCTTTGAGTTTCATTCTATGTTTTACTCCATTCTATCAAGACTACTGGAATTTAGACACTCATTCTCATTGTGGGGGTGACCCTCCAACGGGTGATTGGAGGTTGTAGAGCACATGGGAAGAAATTTTCCATCTTGCTCCCCTGGAAAAACTGTCAGAGTCTCCACCCCTGCTTTACCAGCAGAACTCCTCACGGATTATACCATCAGAGCTGGGACCCACTTCCTAAACAACATGTCTCTGGAGACTCTGTGAACTTTGATAAATCGTGATAGTTATAGAAAGGTTTCAGGCCTTTTGTTCATAGGGTTGCTATGAGTCGTGCTTATCTTGATGGCGATTAACAACAACTTTGGGCAAGGAGGGATCAGTCCTTGAAGTGAGACATTATGCTTGAGAGGGTGAAGGGACAGTGCAAGAAAGGAAGACCCTCGAGACGGACTGACTCAGTAACTGGGGTAATGGAGGTAGGTGTGTCAGAGACAATAAAATTGGCTCAGGATAGAGCAGGGTTTAGGGCTGTTGTACACAGGGTCGCTATGAGTCACAGGCAACTTGACGGCACATAACAACAATATGATGAAAAATCAACTAAAATTTTATCTTGGTAATTTAAACAGATGTCATTATGAAAAAACAAAGTAGCTCGAAAAAGTAGGACAACTTTGAAAACAAACTAAATACAACACGTAAAAACAATTAAACTTCCTTCAAGCATATTCAAAGAATTGAATTTGAAGTTGATAAAGTATTCAGGTTACTATGTAGGAATTGAACATACAAGAGCTAGGTGGCCTATTTTTAAATAAGAATATATTTCTTTACGATGTTATTACTGTTGTTACATAACAACCAGTCAATTGTGATTCATTTCAACCCTATGAGCAACGGCTCTGAACTATGCCCTGTCCTTCAGACACACTCGATCCCACTGCCACAGTCACTATCAATCCATATCATGCAGGGTCTTCCTCTCCTGTGTTGACCTCTATCTTCTAAGCATGATGCTCTTCTCCAAGGACTGGTCCTTCCTGGCAACACACCCGAAGTATTTGAGAAAGATCTTCAAAATCCTAGCCTCCAAGGAGCAATCTGGTTTTTAACCTCTCCAGGACAGACCTGTTTGTTCTCTTGGCCTGTTTGTTCTCATGGTCTATTCAATACTCCTCTCCGGCAACACAACTCAAAGGCATCGATTCTTCTTTTGATTACCTTTAGTCATTACCCAGCTCTCAGATGCATAACAAACAGTTGAGAGACCGTGGTCTAAATCAAGCACACCTTAGTCTGTAACTGATGTCGGTGCTCTTTAGCACTCTGGAGAAGTTCTTAAAGCAGATTTTCGCAGTGTAACTCATTTTTTTCCCTGTCTGCTGGTGCCAAGGGATTATGCATAAAGGATTGTGGATCTGAACAAGATGAAATTGTTAATAACCTCAATATATCTTCATTTATCATGGTACTGACAATTGGCCTGGCGATGAGAATCTTTGTTTTCTTGATATTTAGATATAATCCATATTGAAGGTTGCAGTCCTTGATTTTCTGTAGCAAACACTTCAAGTCTTCCTCAGTTTCAGCAAACAAGGTTCTGTCCTCTGTATAACATAGTTTGGTGATAAATCTTCCTCCAGTCTTGATTCCATATTCTTCTTCATATTGTCCAGTCTCACATAGACCAAAAGAACAGAATCAAGAACCCGGAAATGAACCTATCTATATATGGTCAACCGATAATTCAACAAGGAAACAAAACCTATCAAACAGAGAAATGACAACTTCTTCAACAGAAGGTGGTGGAAAGCTGGGCTGGTACCTGGAAAAAGCTGAAGCAGGATCCACATTTCACACTATTTTTTAAAAAATCAACTCAAGTTGGATCAAAAGCCTAGGGGTAAACCCCAAAATCATAAAGATCATAAGAGACAAAATGGGACCAAGATTAGAAGGCCTAGCCTATGGTATAAAGAGGCTGACAAATACAACCAGACATACACAACCAAGAGGGGATAAAATTGATGAATGAGACCTTCTAAAGATTAAATTCCTTTGTGCATGAGAAACTTTTTCCAATAGGGTGAAAGAAAACCTATTGACTGGAATAGAAGGTTTTGCAATACCATCTCAGACAAGGATCTCACAACATGAAAGGTAGTTTGATGATTCCTCAAGAAGAGAAACACAGAAACTCTGTATGACCCAGCAATTCCACTACTAGGAATATACTCTAAAGAAAGTAGAATTAAGGCACAAAAGAAGATTTCTACACCAATGTTCCTAGCAGCATTATTCACAGTCTCAAGACTATGGAAACAGCCTACATGTCCAACCACAATTACATAGATTGAGAAACTGTGGTACATTCATATGACTGAATACTATGCAGCACTCAAGAGCAACGATTTTGGAAAATACTACATATTCCGAGTGAACTAATTAAATCTCATAAAGACAAATATTGCATGAGACCATTATTTTATAAATTGAAGGATAACTAATAAAAGGTCGATAGACATCCAAGGGGAGAATAGATAGGAGCAGAGGGGTTAGGGAGGGCATGGAGGAAATCACAGAGTGGCACAATTTAATGGATGGAAGAGGAGGGTAAAGAAATGGGAAAGATCCAGGAGGGACCTGAAAAGATGGGATAATGATGGGCATAATTCAATTGGTATTAATTTTATACAATACAATGTATGAAATAAAATGTGAATGAAGAAAAGTGTGAAACACAATGTACATGAATTTTGTATGCAAACCAATAGAAGACAAAATTTTTAAAAACCGTGAAAAAAATAAAGTCTAGCCTTCTGAGTGATCTATTCAACATATAGATTGAAAAAGATATGGATAACATTGGTGTACAAATCTGTTTTTATCTCAGTTTTCATTTCCTTAGGGTATATTCCTAGTTGTTGTTGCTATCATTTTTGGATAATCTTCTGTAGAGTCTTGCTTGCATGTGATATCAATGGTAGTGCTCAATAATTTTTGCAATTTTTCAGGTCACTTTTTTTTTTGGAATGGGAACAAATATAGATCTCTTCCAGACAGTTGGCCAGATAGCTGTCCTCCAGATTTCTTGACACAACTTGGTGAGCACATCCACGGCAGCGTCCATTTGTTGAAATATCTCAATTGGTATGCATCAATTCTTGGGGCCTTGTTTTTTGAAAATTCTTTCAGAGCAGCTTGAACTTCTTCCTTTATCATAACAGGCTCTTGATCATAAGTTGTTTCATGAAATTCTTCTGTGTCCCCCAAATCCTTCTGGTATAATGTTTCTGTATACTCTTTCTCTCGTCTTTTAATGTTTCCTGGATCATTTAACTTTTCTGCCCAAAGCATCCTTAAGTATTGCAGCTGGAGGCTTGAATTTGTTCTTCAGTTCCTTTAGGTTAAGAAATGCTGAGTGAGTTCGGGCTTTGTGATATTCTGACTCCAGCTCCTCGCACATTTCATTGTAATATTTTACTTTGTCTTCTTGCACTGCCCTTTGGAATCTGGAGACTAAGGTGCACCTACCTGATTCAGACCATGATCTTTGCAATTACTTGCCATGCATAGGAAAGCTGGACAACGAGTATGGATTATGGAAGGAGAATTGATGCCTTTGGGCTGTAGTGCTGGAGAAGAGTATTGAATATACCATGGACTGTTAGGAGAACAAACAAGTTCATCTTAGAGAGGGTGAGAGCAGGCTGCTCCTTGTAGGCAAGGATTCTGAAGCTCCTTCTGACATACTTTAAACATGTTGCAAGGTGAGACCAGTCCTTGGAAAGGGACACCATACTTGGGAGGGTGGAGGGACAGCTCAAGAGAGGAAGACCCTTAATGAGATGGATTGATTCCATGATTGGGGTCATGGGTGTAGGTGTGTTGGGGACATTAAGATTGTCACAGGATAGAGCAGGGTTGAGGTCACAATGAGCCACAGGTGACTCAATAGCACATAACAGCACCAACAACATATTCCTAGTAGTGGAATAGCTGTGTCATATGGAATTTCTTTGTTCAACTTTGTGAGGAAACACCAAACTGTCTTCCAGAATGGTTGCATCAGATTACAATCCCATCAACAGTGTATGAGAGATCTCACCTCTCCATATTCTCTCCCACATTTATTGCTTGCTGCCCTACTTAGGGTGAGACGGTATCTCATTGTGGTTTTTATATGCATTTCTCTTATAGCCAGTGATTTTGAGCATTTCTTCATGTGACTTTTGGCCACCTGAATGTCTTCTCTGTGGAAAGTCTTTCCATGTCTTTTGCCTATTTTGTAATTGGGTTATTATTATTTTTCTAATGGAGGTCCAAATTATTCACCATTGCAAGAACATTGGAAACAACACAAATGTACCATCACAAACAAATGGATTGAGAAACTGTGGTACGTTCATACTATGAAATACTATGCAGCACTCAGGAACAATGATTTTGAAAAATGCTCCGTTACTTGGGAGAGGCTGGAGACCATTATGCTGAGTGAACTAACATAGTCTCATAAGTACAAATACTACATAGGACCATTATTGTCAAATTAGAAGGATAACTAGTGAAACCGGTATGGGAATGCAAAGTGAGGAAGAGAGGGAGAGCAGAGGGGTGAGAATAGGTAGGGGCAAAACCATTAGGTTGTACAGTTTGGTTGGTGGAATGAGGGGGCAAAGAAAGAGTACAGATATGGATGAAAAGACAGGGTAATGATGACCAAGGTGATAAATTTTATAAAACATAATGCATGAGAATGATTGTACAAAAAACAACAGGAATGAAGTATAATGTAAAATACAATGCATACAGACTTTGTAAGCAAGCCAATTTAAAGAAAAATTTTAAAAAAAGGAAAGGATTTTGAACTATGCAGTGTTCTCTTGCTTTATTTGGACAACAGCTTCTTTATTTAGGTACAGGTTTCACAAAACATTTATTTATTGTTGTTGCTGTTATGTACCATCAAGTCACTTGTGAATCACAGTGACCCTATTGACAATCTTATTGTCTCTGACACACCTACTACCATTACCCCAATCACTGAATCAATCCATCTCATCAAGAATCTTCCTTTTTTGCACTGTCCCTCCACTTGGACAATGACTAGGTATGGCAGAAGGAGAATTGATGCCTTTGAGCTATGATACTGGAAAAGGATATTCAATATACCATGGACTGCTAGAAGAACAAGCAATTTTGTCCTAGAGTGGGTGAGAGCAGTCTGTTCTTGGAGGTAAGGGTTCTGCAGCTTTGTCTGATATACTTTGGACATGTTACAAGGAGGGACCAGTCCTTGGAGAGGGACATCATGCTTGAGAGGGTAAAAGGATTTTTCTTAATGATTTTAAAATTATTTTGCATCTTTTTGGAACATTTTAAACTTTCTTAAAATTTCCCAAATTCTCAATATTAACAATGAAAATTGATTCTTTTCCAGAAAAAAGTGCAAAAATAGTTCTCAAAATATAGTTTTTACATTTCATATTGTTTATTAATTATGTGAGTGTGAAAGAAGACTCATATTTGTGAATCTAATATTTCAAAGATCATTGGGAAGTTATTTAAACAAACAAACAAAAAAACAAAAATCCAAGTTATATCACATTTCTCTTCCTTTCATAAATCCTAGGGAGTTAAGGTCCTTTGCTGAAGAGGCTGCCAATTCAAACAGATTATACGTTCTTGAGAGCATGACTCTTATTTTATTCATCTCTTTATTTACTGCAATTGCTTAACATGAGGCTCCACACAGTGTAAATGGCCATTGCTGAGTCTTCCTATGCATTTTCAGGGAATGTTTTTCCATTTAGATAAGTCTCTTATTGTTTCTCGTAGCAGTTTTTGTAGTTTTACCTATAAAGGTGTTTTGTGTTTCTACAAAAGCAATATATATGTTCAATGCAATTCAAAGATAGAGACTGAACTCATTCTTCAAAGAGAGAAGATAATTTGCCGACTTATTTGAAAAAGAAAGAAACCCAAATAAGCAAAGCTCTTCTGAATAAGAAAAAAAGAAATGGGAGAGACATCATACTGCCTGCTCTCAAATCATACTACCCAGCCTCACCCCAGACACAGAGAGTGCAGCATCAGGGGGAAACTGCAGGAAACAGGCAATACTGCATACCACTGAGGACAATTATAGACTTTAGGAGAGGTAGGCCTGAAGCATAAGAGATTCCCTACAGGCTACAATATGAGATTCTTATCAGGCTACCAGAGACCTGAAAGAGCAAAAAATAGACATTAAGAGAGGGGGCTGCAATCAGGTGAAAAACTTAACAAAGATCCAGATCTAAATTATACAATTAGCCAAGTCAGGGTACTGTACCTAACCTAAACTCAATTTATTTTCAAGTCTACATGGTACATTCTCCAGAATTGATCATATATTTGGATACAAATGAAAAGACGTTGAAATAATATAAAATAACTTTTCAGACTATAATTTCATAAAATAAGAAATTAATAAAAGAAAGATAAAGTTTATAAAATCACTCATATGAAAGCTAAATAATACTTTGTTAGAACACTATTGGGTTATAGAAGAAATTTTTTTAGGAGAAATGTTTAAAAAAATTAAATCAAAAAGTCTTTTACACAAATGAAAATGAAAATACGACTTATCAAAACCTCTGGGAGACAGCTAAGGTAATCCTTGCGGGCAGTTGCTAGCAATAGACAAGCATATAAAAAAGGAAGAAAGAAGCAAAATAAATAATCTAACTCAACATCTCCATCAGATAGAAAAAGAACAGCAATCTAACCCCACAGCCTCTAGAAGAAAGGACATTATAAGAACAATAACTAGAATCATTGAGATAGAAAGCAGAAAAGCAACAGAATACATCAACAAGATGAGCTGATCCTTCAAAAGGGTCAATAAAATAAAGAAATTGGCAATCATAACAAAAGCAAAAGGAGAAAATACACAAATAACCTGAATAAGAAATGAGGGAGGTACATTTACAACAAAACCACTGAAATAAAATAAATAATGGAATATTATGTAAAGCTATACTCTGATGAATGTGACAAAACCGAATTGAAGTTGACAAATTCCTAGAAACTCACACCCTACCTAGACTGACATGGACAGATGTAGAACACATAAGCAAACCCATCACAGAAGAATAAATTGAGGAGGTCATAAAAAAGATTCCCCCCCACAAAAAAAGTCCTAGCCCAAGTTGATTCATGGTAAATTCTACCAAACACTCATAGATGAACTATTACCAATTCTACTTTAATTATTTTAAAAAGTAGAAAAAGAAGGAATACGCCTAGTCATTCTACGAAACAAGCATAACCCTAATGACAAAACTAGCAAAAACATTACCAAAAATAAAAAAAACAAAACGTACAGATAAATTTCTCCCTCCCTCTCTTTTTTCTTTCCCTTCCTTCCCTTCCCTTCCCTTCCCTTTATTTCCTTTTCCTTCTTTCCACCCTCCCTCTATCTATCTATCTATCTATCTATCTATCTATCTATCTATCTATTGTTGTTGTTGTTGTTAAGTGCTGTTGAGTCACAGGCGACTAATAGCGACCCTATGAAGGAGAGTCCTCAATGCTTGGGTGTCTCTCATCCTCTCTCCAAGTTCATATATGTGTACATATATGTGTATATGTGTGTGTTTGTGTGTATATGTGTATTTATCTATGTATATGTAGGTGTTTCTTGCTTTGTCATTCCGAGCAGCCTTTTGGAATCTTCTGTTCAGCTCTTTAGTATCTTGAATTCTTCCT
>NW_006401430.1:0-8971 GCF_000299155.1 Elephantulus edwardii
CTGCCAGATGTGCAGGCTGGATTTAGAAGAGCTGGTGGTACTAGGGATATTATAGCTAATGTTAGATGGATCTTGGCAGAAAGCAGAGAATACCAGGAGAATGTCTATCTGTGCTTCATTGACTATGCAAACGTTTTTGACTGTGTGTATCACAACAAGCTGTGGTTGACTCTGAGAAGAATGGGAATCCCAGAACATTTGATTGTGCTTATGTGAAACCTATACTTGGAAAAGTAAGATTTTCATTCATTCACTATTGCACATTTTACTCCCTCTCCCTCCCTTCCCCTCCCCAAGCTGACTCTTTTTTCAATAGTTTCCTTATCACAAGGTATTTTTAAATACAAGTGTACAAACAGTTAAAGACAGTGAAATTTTTAAGATGCGTCTTCCATATTCACAACATCTTGCAATTTCTGTACCATTTTTTTCCTTCCAGCTGTTTTTCTTTGCTTGCAAGAGGTAGGTGCCCAGAAAAGATGAATGTTTTGCTTGACTTCTTTGAAATCCTGAACTTTCTATAATTCCTTATTTTTCTTTAACCTGTTCATTATTAATGGAGCTTGGTATTTCTGTTTGATCTCTTCCTTGCCTCCATAGTTTTATTCCCTAGCTCCCCCTTGTACTTGACAGGTTCATTTCTACGCTTTTCAAATTAAAATAAAATTACCCATTGTCAGTTCTTTATCTCCTGCTTTCCGAAATGCTTTAGTCCACCCGATCTTGTGAGGAGCCAAAAGTACATGATTTCAATGTAACGGGTAGACAAACACTGTGAGGACCTAGACGAGGGACAATCAACTCGGGAAGAAGCAAAATGAAGACAATATGTATTGCAATTAGCAAATAGGAACTACAACTGTTTAAAAGTGAAAGAGGAAATTACCAGGATAGCAGAGATTAGTGGTGATGGGAGGGGAAGAAATAGGCAAGGAGCAAGAGAGACTTGAAGAGACGAGATAAAAGTAACAGATCATTAGTAATTAATGATACAAAAGGACATCAAAAAATGTTTGTATAAAACAAAATGTGCCTGAATGAAATATATGCAATGCGTATGAATAATTGCTTAAAAGTTAATGATGGCACAAATAAGTAATATTTATTTTAAAAAGTACATAATTCTTCCCATCAGCACAGTGATGTCATCCTAAAACCAGCCATAATGAGTGGATTTATACTGTGATTGGAGGCACACCTAAAACTCATTTTCCTCCAGTTTGGTTCCTGTATTGCAAATCCCCATGCATGTCTTAAGTCTACCACTTGGGACCAGTCCAAGTAGGTGGCCTCTGTCCCATGACCCCAGCAGAACCTGAGTGGATGAGGTTCAGTTGTGCTGGTCTTGGGAGCTGGGGGCCCTGCTTCCTGTTCTGTTTAGTCTGGGGAATCAGAGCACAAGCCAGCTGCTGTCTCTGTGATAAGAGATGGAGTTTATGCAATAACATGAAGGGATAGTTTTGGAAAGTGATCTCCAAATTCAAGTGGAATGAGTAGACATATTAGAGCAGTGTCGGGCTTTCTGCAGTGGCATTTAGTGATGACAGAAGCATCTCGGGACAATAGCAAGATGTAAAGACACTTGGATGCCACTGGGTTATAATTTTTCTGACAGGAAAAGCTCTTTTTTGAAACATAAGTAAAAAATAAGTAAACTAATGGGTCTTTTACTAGGGCTTGGAGTCTGAGCTCCTTGCCTCAGTTTCCTCTTCCATACGACAAGGGCAGGACAGTGGCGGCACGTGAATGTGCGGATTCTGTGAGGTGGTATAAGGGTAGTGGTTAGGCCAGTGCCTCACTTGGAGGATGCCTCGGTGAATAGTAATGGGCTAAATGACCCTCCTTACCTCCTATGTTGGACCTCCTTTCACTGCCGACTACTTGCATTGTCACCTTCTTGTTGTTGACTGAAGGAATAGACAGAGACGCGGACACACAGGAATGGGGGTCAGGCCAGAAAGCATGAAGGCAGAGGGCTGACAGCTCAGACAACTGCAGCTCCTATGCTACACCTTTCTGGAGTTTTATTGAGAATTGGCAGGAAGGTAAATAAAGGAAAATCACGAGGGAGTAGTAAAGAAAAACAGAGGATCTGGAGAAGCCTTTTGTAACTAAGGCAGAGTTCTTCTCTATTATTGACCTTATTCTCATCACAGGAGCGAGGGAGTCAGTAAATACAGACTAAGAATTATTAGACCTTAAGAATTGCCTTAGTGCCTAACCCTGTAAAGATTTACGGATTACCTTAGTGCTACAGGGTGAATTCTAGCTTGTGTTACGCTTCCCTCATCTCCTGATACAACATTTCATTTATTATTAATATTAAATTTGATATGGTCTTCAAGGTGAGTATGATTTCTTCAAGATCCATTCTTGCTTGGTTTTTGTTCTTTTCATCCTTTGTATATGATCAGACAAATATAACCAATTATGCAAAATGAGTTCACAAAATACTTCCAAAATTCTCTGTATGATCAGAAGGATTTAAGTTTGATATTCTTTGAGAGTCTGTTTTTGTTGTCATATAGCTTCATTCCTGGGGGGTCGATTTCTATTGTTATATTGCCACAGTCCTTTGTCAAAACCAGTTCTGATTGATCTGCTTTGTCAACATGTCCTTTGCCATTCCCTGTGACTCCTCCCTGAGAGAGATTTCACCCTGAATCATTAGGAGATGGGGCATCGCATTCTCTTAGCTACTTCCTGCTAGAAGAGGGCGTTGTGGGTCCCAGGGTGAAGATCTTCTCTCACTACTCTAAAGGTCCCCTTTGGCAATAGGAAACATGTAGGCTATTGTGGCAATTGCTTTTGGAATTTAGATGTACTGTTATTGATTGTGCATAGGAATACAGGTTTATATAATAGGAGATGCATCATTTTAGTACAGAACTGTCGCAGCCTAGAAGACACAAATTTAAGTAACAAGTTAAAAGTACATGGGCCAAAAATTCAAAGCAATAATATCCTAACTCGAGGTTCTAACAGTGGCAGAAACGAAGTTACAGAGGGAAGATAGTTTTTAAAATAAAAGGCTTATGATTAGGAATGCCCAGGACAGAAGCCCAAAATAACTGCTTAAGAGGTTTTCCATCAATTCCAACAACTAAGTAATAGTGGGAAGAGAGTGGACCTGAGAAGGCTTATAGGACCAAATAAGAGGCTCCTGTGTTCATGAGGAAATGGCTAGACTTGCCAGCAACGTTAATGCTCACCCATGGCTCTTCTGGGAGGACCTGAATTGTTGAAGTGTCCTCCTTTGTTCCCAGCTGGGAGCTGGGGCCTGTCAATCCTCTGTGGATTCAGCCATGAGGACCTGATGTGGACAGCCCTTCAAGTGTCCTTCAGATCCACACTTAAAGCAAGTGAGTTGGAGTTTCCTCTCTATCCCCTTGCCTACCTGTGGTCCTTGCTTGTGACACTCTCTACTAAAGTGGCCCAGCTTTCCACAGTGGAAGCAATTCTGACTTCCTTTATTACCTTTGGGTGGTGTTGACTGTTTGTTAGTAAGATTTCCTTTTCCTGACACAGGCCCTAAACTGGCAGCAATAGCTGCCCCCATAATTTTAGCCATTCTCTCGTCGTTTTTCTCTTTGCTCTAGATCTTGGTTGTTGAAAAGTGGAAAATTTAAACAAATATTAAAAAAAATAATTTTGAAGAATATAGTCTTTTACGTGTAAGGCTAGTAATATTATCAATATGATTGTACAAATAATTTCCAATCCAAAGAGATTGATGTTTCAATGCAGTTCCTATTTTTCATAAATGTTTTTGGTAATAAAAATACTGTAAATGTGGATACAATTCCACTATTCCTCCTCCATGCTATGATATAGTGTTATTCGCATGAGCAGTTATAAATCCATTGCCTTCCTTACACTAACTTAAATTTTTGGTGTTTCTATGCTACGGAACCAACAAGGCTCCAATCAATAATGCTTCCATAGGAGTATTTATTAAAACTCATCTTTGTTCTTCTCAACATTGTTTTCAACGTATCCACTCTCCAATTAAAGATAAAGAAGGCCACTGGACAGAGAGGAATATTGTTACTGGTGTCTCCATGAAAACTATACCCTTGAAATGTCTACTAGAGAGATAATATTATTGCCCAAAACTGTATAAAGCCAATAAACTACTTTTAACAAGGAAGTAATAGAAATATTTGCCTAATATCTGGTATTAGCTGCCATTCCACAACTTTGTACTCACTAAAGTGTGGCCTCTTGCGACTCATCTTGGGTTTCTTGTGTTTGAAGGTCACCCACTGTGTTTCTGAGCCTGTAGAGGTATAAGCAAACCTCGCCTCCACCTAATAACAAACCCCTTTTCCATTCATTATTTAGCGTTTCCCTATAATATATAGGCTGATTCAATTCTTTGGATGGTTGTGATACCCAGTGTATTTCAGCTGGAGTTTCTCCTTTTTCATTAGCATTTAAAAAATTTAAAGTAAATAAGGCTTTTGTAAAATAGTTAGAGGAAATGATATCCAATCTCCCCCCTTCTGTTTTTTCAACATAGTTTGTAAAGTCAAACTAGCTTTTACTATTCTAGCTTGCCCTTGTGGGTTATATTGAATACTAGTAATATGATTAATGCTTCATTTTTTAAGAAATTCTTGTGTTTTCTTAGAATTACAAGCAGAAGCATTATCAGGTTTAATACTCGATGGAAGATCCATCACATTAAAAGTTTCCATTAAATGTTGAATTACATACTCTGATTTTTCTCCTGTTAAAGCAGTGGCCCATTGAAAGCCTGAAAAAGTATCAATAAAATGGTGCATGTACTGTAACTTGCCAAAGGATGCAATATGAGCAACATGCATTTGTCATAATAAATTTCGTCTATCACTTCTAAGATTGACTCCTTTTTCTTAAGGTGGTACATTAATGAGACCACAAGATAGAGACTAGCCAACTTTCAAAGGCAGTCTATTTTAAAAAGTTTTTACTAATTCAGAGATTTTATCCTTATTAAAATCTTCTTCAGCTGCAGCTTTTAAATTTATTTTATCTATCTTTATATCTTATTCTTTGCTTACTTGATCTTCCAAATCAAGATTTTTGTCTTATGTTAGCTTCATTCTCATATCTTTTACTTTTCTTATTTTACTGAAATTATTAAATTGTATGAGCTAATAAATCTTAGATAAATAAACATTTTTGTACTCACATTTATAAAAACAATTGGTATTAACAGCCTGTTACAAAAACAGATAAATTCTGAGACTGTGCTCCTCATTCAGTTAAGATCACAACTGATGATGAAAGATACATGCTCCGTTCTCTCCAAGATCTCCGCAGGGTACAGAACCTGAAACCTGGGGTTCTATCATGTTATGAAATTTCAGATTAAGCTAAGACTTTATAAATAACGGCTTGAGTATTAACCTCACGTCACCCAACGTCTCAAGTTTGTGGGGGCCTCAATACAATTGGGCTGGCTGACAGATCTTTGCCCCAAAGATGAGCTCAATAATGAGAGCTGGAGGGATGTACATAAAGACGCCCCGGCTCCAAGCCCAAGTGTGTCCACAGTGGGGCCCTGTACTACCACTCTGCCTCCCATGGCTACCTTCAAGAGCTTCCCTTGGGGGGAAAAAAAAAGATTACATTTCAACTTTGGTTACTGAAACATGGCAAGAATACTATTCTGCCTATAAGTATGTTCTATTTCATATTTCAGGTTTGCTATACAACACAATTTAGTGGCAGGGTACTTGGGAAGGCGTTTCCCTGAAAATAGCAACTGGGTTTTTCAGACTTCTGAGAATTCAAAGGAAAGCTTGTATTTAAGGTGAAGAGCTCTTGCAATCTAGCTTTATACTATAGATCTGAAAAACTCATTTTGCATAATTTTTTCCCCTTAAAAACCTGTGTGTAAGTCAATTTTTTTTTTTTTTTACTGCACACTATTTAAATGTACTGGTGAAACCGACTGGAAGAATACTTATCCAGGGGTAAGGAAGCACCCTTTGGTATGGAAAAGGAAGATAGGCAGTGCAGGATTGTGGTAAAATCCGTTGGTTAAGATTTATTCTGAATTGTTACAGAGTAAAGTGCAGCTAACATACCAATGTGAAGAATGACCATTTCATATACCTGTAGGTTCTTTTATGTTTATTGGTCACTATGCCCATGGCTGTAACTAGTGAGAGCGAGCAGACAAGATCAAGGCTCTGTACAGCCCCACTCAAAACCCAGCACACACCTCTTGGTGATGCAGACAAGGAACTGCAGGGCCCTGGCTTGAGAGGCTCAGCTGCAGAGCCCAAGGTGGCCATCTAACTTAAGACTCTGAAGAATCAACTCCAGACATGTGCATGAAGAGGTCCCCCAGCCCAGTCACGTCCACATCTTCAGTGTTGGAGATGTGCTGGCTTTCTCGGTGCTCAATGAAGTCCGACAGCCGCACGGAATTCAGAAACCTCACGGTGCCTTCGGAACTAATTTGCTTCCGGGGTTTCTCAGGTTCTGCAAGCCGCCCATCAGGGTAAGCATGTCGATAAAGGCATTTGTATCCAAATGGGCAGATCCCCTTGCCTTGCTCAAAATATTTGCAAGCCTTTTTCCCCGTTCCCTGTTTGAAAGCTTCAATCAACTCATTCTTTTTATGCGGATCTTCTACCCAGTACGCACTTGGAATGACAAACTCTGATGTCACACGGCATTCTGGACAAGACTTAATGATTAGGTTCTCAAACTGCTTGGTACGCCTCCACTCCCGGATGCAGGACAAGCAGTATGTGTGATTACAGCTGGAGAGAATCCCAAATCTCCTCTCGGAAGCTGATGCTTTCTCAAGGATCACCTCCATGCAGATGCCGCACACTTTGTCCTGACTTGCTTGCAGCGCAAAGGCCTTTTCCATCTTTTGTTCAAACATCGACGTGCAGATCTTTTCATGTGCTTTCCTCTGTTCTTCATCGAAGGGGTGCAGTACTTGGAATCCACAGATCTCACACAACTCCCCGTGCAAGTATACGCAGGTATCTCCAAAGTGGCACTCTCCAGTGGCAGCATAAGGACAGAGCTGCTGCTGCTTGCCAGCACTGGAGCTGCCGGCTTCTACATCTTTCAAGCCTCTCCTGATGGCCTCCAGGTAGGAGTGTGACTTTATCTCCAGGCTGCTTTGGGGGTCACTGCAGCCCCCTGAGCTACTTGCTAAACAGGGCTGAGCCTTGCCCTCAGCCAAGGCGGAGAGATTCCGATCTCTAAGTACCAATGTTCTCTTTTCACCCTCCCCAGGCTCATGTAAGCTAGTTTTCATAACAGATGCAGACAGGTCAGAAGGAGGATGAGGGCTGTGGACAGCTGGGGCAGGTATACTGTGGGATGTGGTACCTGCGGCACCACTTGCTGCAGTAGAAGGCCTTGTATGATCGTATCTGCAACGAGTTCCATAGGCACAACAGCCCTTCTGATAGAACTTGCAGATGTTTGAGGGTCTGCTGTTTGCCAAGTCATGTGAGAACAGGCACTGGTTTCCTTCTCGGCACACACCGTGCATAAAATACCTGCAAGTGACCTGTTTGGTGCTCATGGTGGTAAGGCTGAAGAGCAATGGCCGCAAGGCTGCCACCCGCTGTTGCTGTCCCCAAAACTTTTTCTACTTCTACACTTGTTTTCCAAGGGGTGAGGATTTCCTCGTGACTCTGCCTTTAATTTTCCCGAAAGTTTCACTTACCAGGAGCGAATTCCCTTTCAGTTTCCTGGTGTCTGCAAGAGAGAGAGTGAGAAACTGCTACCTCTTCAGGTCCCCGGTCCAGGCGCCAAAATGTCAACCGAAGGAAAAGACCGACGAGGACATGCAGGAACGCAGGTCAGGCCAGAAAGTATGAAGGCAGAGGCCTCACAACTGGAAGAACTGCAGCCTCTTGCTCCACCTTTCTGGGTTTTTATTGAGAATCGTCAGAAAGGAAAATGACGAGGGAGTGGTAAACAAAAGCAAAGGATCATGGGGAAATAAGGCGGAGTTTGTAAATAAGGCGGAGTTCTCTATTGTTCACCTTAATGCTTTTCACAGGAGGGAGGGAGTCAGGAAACACAATCTAAGAATGATTAGATCTTAAGAATTGTCTTAATGCCTCACTCTGTAAAGATTTAAGGATTACCTTAGTGCGACAGGGTGAATTCTAGCTTGTGTTACATCTCCCTCATCTCCACTTCTGGAATAGCTTGTCTCTGGAAACCCTATGAACATGGAGAGAGGAGGAAAGGCACCCAAGCATTGAGGACTCTCCTTCATAGGGTCACTGTGAGTCACCTGTGACCCGACAGCACTTAAAAACAACAAGAACAATATCTCCTGTTATAGCATTTTGTTTATTATTAATATTAAATTTGGTATTCACCTTCCCACACCTCGTCTCCACAGGTGAGGAAACTGAGGCCCAATAAGTCAGCAAAGCCTGGATCCAAGGCTGAGGAGTTTGCTCTAGAGCTAGGTAGGCACCCCACCCGCTATACACATTACAGTAGCTGGTAGGAATAGAGCCGACTACAGTAATTATCTGTTGTTGGTTGCTGTAACAAATTACTATAAACTTGCTCAGCATTCCTTAAGCACAAAGAACTGAAGAACAAATCCAAGCCTCGAGTTGCAATACTTAAGGATGCTTTGGGCAGAATAGTAAATGATCCAGGAAGTATTAAAAGAAGATGGAAAGAGTATACAGAGTCATTGTGCTAAAAGGAATTGGCTTGTTGTTGTTGTTATGTGCCGTCGAGTAAAAGGAATTGGCAGAGACAGAACAATTTTATGAAACAAAAAAAGATCAAGAGCCTGTGGCGATAAAGAAGGAAGATCACGCTACTTTGAAAGAATTGGCAAAAAATAAGGTCCCAGGAACTGATGGTACACCAAACCGGCTGACATATTTCAGCTAACGGATGTTGCCCTAGACTTACTCACCATGTTGTGCGGAGAAATCTGTAGGAGAGCCACCTGGGCAACTGACTGGAAGAG
>NW_006401431.1:0-9032 GCF_000299155.1 Elephantulus edwardii
AATGAATGAATGGAAACCCAAAATCTCTGTAAATGTTTATGAAAATTAATAAAATATAATTATAGGGGGAAAAAATAAATACTATGTAGTGTTCCCTTGTTCTGTTTGAACAACTTCTTCTTGGTTTACATATAAGGTTTGAATGTGCACAATAAAGTATTATAGGTTTCCTATTCTTCTCAAAGTTATTCATCATTTTATGACCCACGCAATCAACTACTTTTGCATAGTCATTAAAACACAAGTATTGTCTTTCTGTTATGCTCTGCTTTCAGCTAAGATCTATCTGCTGCCATTAATGATATCCTTCTAGAGTATTTTAAAGTAGGTGGGATCAATGCAATGTTATTATCCAAGATAAGATTGTATAATCATTCTATGCTTTCCAAGATGTTGACATGTTGTTCGGAAGGGCTCTTCTTTGGAAAGGAATATTATAGAACACTGGAATATCAGTGAATGAGAGGAATACTCTTAACCAGATCAATTTGCATGGTGTCTACAGCAATGGACTCAAGTATGTCAGAGTAGATGAAGATGGCACAGGAGATAAGACAGAGCTTAGAATTGTTGTTCATAGGGTCACTATGAGTTGTTTTCTGTTCAGTGGCACCTAATAATTATATTAAGGAACTATGGTGAATATTTTTAGGTATGATAATGGTTCTTGTTGTGTACTATCAAGGTATAACCATAGCTGAGGCTCTAGGCAGGTAATCACGTAAGAGGAGATTGCCTATCCTTCTCCCATAGAGCAGCTCATGGTTTTGAACCATGTACCTTCAGGATTGCACTGTAACTTCTTACCACTAGGCCACAAGAGCTCTCCATGATAGTGGCAGGTTTGCTATAATTTTTTTTAATAGTACTTAATGTTTAGAGGTAATATTGACATGTTAAGGATATTTGAGATTTGCTTCAAAGCATTTTAAGGGAATGTTGTTGTTGTTGTTGTTAAGTGTCATTAAGTCATAGATAACTCATAGCAACCCAATGAACAAAAGACCTGAACACTTGAATAACTTTCATGGTTTCTCCAAGTTCATAGAGTTTCCGTTGGCAAGCTATTTAGGAAGTGGATACCACTCCTGCTTCCAAGCTTGTTTTAATTGGAAAGCTCCAACAAAGTCCACCATGTATAATCATTATCGCATTTGACACATCAGTGTCACAATGTTTAGCATCACAGCAACCATGAATACAGCATTCTGTACAGCAAATGTACAGAAAAGATTAAGTTACCTCTGTACCCCAAATGGACCACTTAGAAGAATGTTTGACGGAAAACAATTGAAAGCAGGCCTAAGGGCCGCAGATTAAAATTACTCACCATTGGCTTGGTAGCACGTGTATAGATAAAATAGGACTAGCCATCCCTTTGTAGTTGTTGAAGTATTTTATGGGACAGATGAGGATACCTTTTATTCTGCTTACTCTTTTGCATCTATTTGATATTTTCTGTGATAGAATATTAAAAACTCGTGTTATTATTGTTGTTGTTAGGTATTGTTGAGTATGACTTCATAGCAATCCTATGACCAAAAGATTTTAACTCTTTCCATCCATACACCATCCTTTTTATCCCCAGCACACTTAAGCCCATTGCCTCAGTACTGTACCAATACATCTTTCTGAGGTTCTTTCTATTTTTTGTATATCCTCTACCTTTCCAAGTGTGATAGCTCTTTCTAAGGAATAGATAGCTTCTCCTAAGAAAATGTGCAAAATATGTGAGATAAAGCTTCACCATCCTTGCCTGTGAGGAGCACTCTCTAGCTGCACATTCTCCAAGAAACAGCTGCTCATTCTTTTGTCTGTCCATGGGCTATTCAGTACTCTTCTCTAACACCACACTCAAAGACATTGCTTCTTCTTCTGTTGTATTTAATCATTACCCAGCTCTTATATTTAGCAGGTTCTTGGAAAGACCATGGCTTCTTGATCCAACCAAGTGCATCTTAATCTTTACCCTGACATCATCACTTCTCAGGACTTTGGAGATATATCTGACAACATACTTTCCCAATACATCTTTTGATTTCTTGACTGCTGTTACCAAGGTCATTGATTCTGGATCCAAGTAAGATTAAATCATTGACTATTGCAATATTTTCTCCATCTTTCATGCCAACTCTTGGTCCAGTAGTAAGGATCTTTGTTTTCATGATGTTGAGATGTAATCCACATTGAAGGGTTTGGTCCTTGATCTTCTGCAGCAGACACTACAAATCCTCTTTGCTTTCAACAAGCAAAGTTGTGTCATCTGCATACTGTGGGTTGTTGATCAGTCTTCCAATCCTGATGGCACATTCTTCTTCATAAAGCCCAGCTTGTGAATTATTTGCTCAGTATACAGACTGTATAGATATGGAGAAAGAATACAATCCTTAAACACAGCTTCCTTAATTTTAAATTAAGCAGTGTTCCCTCGTTTTTTCAAGTAAGAGCTTCTTAGTCTAGATCTTGATCCTGTTTAAGTATTATTAAATATTCTGTAATTCCCATTTTGTTCAATGTTAGCCATAGTTTGTTATAATCCATACAGTCAAATGCCCTTGTGTAGTCAACAAAACATAAATAGACATTCTTCTGGTATTCTCTGCTTTCAGTCAAAATCCATCTGACATCATCAGTGAAATCACTGGTACCATGACCTCTTCTAAACCAAGGTTGGATTCTGGTATTTCTCTGTCAATGTACTGTTCTAGCTCTTTTTTAATTATTTTCAGCAATGTTTTGATTGCATGTGATATATACATAGATAGATAGATAGATAGATAGATAGATAGATAGATAGATATAGTAAGACTATATAAATTAATGAATACTGATAATAACTGAAATTCTAATCTTGGGAAAATCATCAAAGGTATAGTCTATCTATACCTTTGAGTATTACACAAATCCTAAGAGTAATGTCCTAAATAGATAGTCATATTAAACAAATATTAATGATAGTATTTAAAGTGAAAAGAAGTTTGTTTAGATCCTAATGTACAATATATTTCAATTTGAGGATGGATCTGAGAAGAAAAAGTATCAATTTTCTGTTGATTGCCAGAATCCATTCTGACTCACAGTGACTATATGGGTTATAGAGTATAACTATGTGCCAGAGATTTTCTTGGCAACAGTGTTAACAGATAATATCATCAGGCCTTTCTTTCCTCCCTAAAATGCCTCTGGAGGAGTTTGAACCACCAACCACTAGGTTAACAATCAAGTACAAATCATTTCCACCACCCAGGAATCTTGGAAAGAAACATGCTGTTGTTGTTGTTGTTGGGTACCATGAGGTCAACACCAGTTTATAGCAATCTTATGTACAATAGAAAGAAATCCTGCCAGATCTTGTATCATCCTCACAATCTCTGCTGTGATTAAATCCATTGCTGCAGTAACTGTGTCAAGCCATACCATTAAGGGTCATCCTCTTTTACACTGACTTTTTACTTTCCTAAACTTCCAGGGGCTAACTCCTCCTGAAAATATATCCCGAAGTATGTGAGACAAAACCTCATTATTTTTGCTCCTAAGGAGCTCTTTGACTGCATTGTTTCTAAGACAGATTTGTTTGTTATTTTGGCAGTCTATGGTATATTATTCATCACTCTTAGGCAACAATGTGATTTAAAAGACATCAATTCTTCTTTGACCTTCCTTATTCATGTCCAACATTGGCCTTGAATAAGTACTCAATGACATCAAATCAATTCTGATTCATAGCCACTCATGCCTCCCCATGAGATTTCTGATGCTTTAAAGCTGGAAGACACTGTCTATTCATAGATTTGAGTCAGAAGGGAATCCACTTTGTTAACAGCACAACTCACTACAGCCTTTTCCACAAGAGGAGTCTAGGAAGTTATTGAAAATACTGTGCCTTGATTTAGTTGTACTTTAAATCTTTAAACTGACATATTTGCTTAACATGTCAAAGAAAGTCTTGGCAGCAGACTTGGCCACTACAACATATCATTTTATTTCTTGACTGTTGCTTGCATGAGTGTTAATTGCAGATGAATGTAAAATAAAAGAAACCTATTAAAATATTAAAAATAGTTGTGTGTACTTTCAATTACCTGCTATGTATAGAAAAGCAAGACAATAAGGAAAGCCAAATAAGATTTGATACATTTGAATTGTAGTGTTAGTGGTAAAAAAAAAAGTTAAATATTCTATGGACTTCCAGAAATATGAACTTACTATGTACTTCCACAAGGATGAACAAATCTAACTCGGAAAAATTACAAACTGAATGTTCCTTTAAAATGAGGATGATGAGACAGCATCAAAGTACTTTGGAAAAGTTATCAGATAGAATGAGTATCTAAAGGAAAACATCATGCTTCGGAGAGCAGAGAGTCATTAAAAAAGAGGAACACCTTCAACAAGAAACAGTAATACAGGATTGCAACAATGGGATCAAACTGGGCAGGGATGAGTACTGCTTTATGTCGAGTGACTATGAGTCTGAATTACATTGAAGATGTCTAATAACAATATTATGTAATGACAAGTTCTTTTTTTAGACATTTCTGTATTTTTCCAATATTTCTATATTACAAGCAAAGTAACTTTATATTCACAGAACAATAAATGTCACAGGAGTTTACAAAGCAAAAAGAAAACCAGATTTGTGCAGAGAGTAAAACATTCTCTGCAGGCTATGTTCTGGAAAGTCTGCTTAATTGTTACAATCTCACTGTAGAGGACTGAGGCCAAGTCCTTCTGCTTCTTACCTGACTCACTTGGCAGGCCTTTGCCCCAATCCCACACCTGCTGATATCCAGGAGGCAGGGGCTCAGTAGCAGAATGAGACTTGCCTTTCTTGGATCATTGCAGACATCCTCAATCCACACATTTTGCATGCATGAAAACACACACGTAGTTGTTGTTGTTTGTTGTTGCATGCAATCAACTTGACTACAACTTATAGTGATCCTATGCACAATAGCTCTGAACCCTGCTCTATTCTGAATCAATCTCGTGGTACTGACACACTTATCCTTATTATCCCAGTTATTGTGTCAGTCTAGCTCATCTAGGGTTTTCCTCTCCTGCACTGTCCCTTGACCCTTCCAAGCATGATATCCTTCACCAAAGACTGTTCCCTCCTGGCAACCTGACCAATGTATGTATCAAAATCAGTGCCTCCAAGGAGCTGTTTGGTTTACCCTCTCCAGGAAAGACAAGTTAGTTCTCTTGAAGTCCATGGCATGTTCAATACACAACTCCAATATCCACAACTCAAAGTCATCACTTTTTTCTTCCATATTGCAGATTTTCTTAATACAGTTCATCTTTTGATTTCTTGACTACTGGTGCCAAGAGTGTTGATTGTGGAACCAAGCAAGCCGGAACTGTTAATAATCTCAATCTCTTCTCCATCTATTACAATGCTGCCAATTGGCCCAGTGGTGAGAATCTTTGTTTTCTTGATGTTGAGCATCAGTTCTTATTGAAGGCTGTAGTCCTTGAAACTCTACAACAAACGTTTCAGGCCATCCTCAGTTTCAATAAGTAAGGTTGTATCACTTGCATAATGCAGATTGCTGATGAATCTTTCTCTAATCATGATGCCATATTCCTCCTCATGAAGTCCAACCTTTCACATGATATGTTCTGCAAACAGTTAAAAAGGTATGGAGATAGAACACATCCCTGACACACTCCTTTTCTGATTTTAAACCATGCAGTGTTTCCTTGCTCTATTTTGACAACTGCTTCCTGTCCAAGTATAGGTTTCACATGAGCACAATCAAGTATTACAGGATTACTATTTTTCTCAAGGTTAGCCACAATAGTGGGGTAACTATTTCAAAGCTACAGAGATGAATGGGGCCTTCTAAAGATAAAATATGTGTGTTCATTAATAACTTTTTTCAACAGGGCAAAAAGAAAACTTACCAACTGGAAACAAACATTTGGCAATGCCATCTTAGACAAGGGTCTCATAACAAAAGTTGAGAGAATACTTCTGGTCCTCCAGAAGAAAAAGACTGATAACCTAATTACAAAATTAGCAAATGAAATGAAAGACTTTTCACAAAGACATTTAGATGGCCAACAGACACATAAAGAAAAGCTCAAAATCACTGGCAATAAAAGATATACGTACTACCCAATGAAGAGAAGAGAGGAGAGGAGAGAGAGAGAGAGAGAAAGGGAGAGAGGCAAACCAAAACCACAATGAAATACCATCTTACCCAGCAGTAGTGTCCAAGTTTAGCAGGGCAGCAAGCAATAAATGTTAGAGACGTTATGAAGAGGTGAGAACTCTCCTACACCATCTGTGGTATTATAAAATGGTACAACCACTCTAGAAGACAGTTTGGCATTTCCTCAAAAAGTTGAACATTAAAATTCCTTATAATCCCCCTGTTCCACTACTAGGAATATACTGCAAAGAAATTAGAACTGGGACACAAATGGAGATGTTCATAGCAGCATTGTTCACCACTGCAAGATCAAGGAAACAGCTCAAATGTACAACTATAACTGAATGGATTGAGAAATTGTGGTTCATGAACACAGTGCATACTATGCAACACTCAGAAGCAATGATTTTGAAAATTTTTACATAACTTGAGGGAGAGTGGAGAGCATTATGTTGAGTGAACTAAGTCAGTTTCATAAGGACAAATACTGCATAAAGCCATTATTGTAAAAATCAAAGGATAACTAGTAAAACATGTATGGGGACCCATGGGAGGAAGAGGTGGGAACAGAAAGGTGAGGAGTCGTAGGTGCAAAACCACAGGGTTTCACAGTTTGGTGGGTGGAGGAAGGGGGTAAAGGAAATGGGAAGGATCCAGCAAAGACCTGAAAAGATAGTGTAATGATGGGCAAGGTCCAATGGTCATTGATTCTATAAAACACAATGCATCGGCATGATTGTATGAAACATAATATGACAGAATGGTGTGAAACACAACGCATACAAACTGTGAGAAAAACAATACAAAATTCTAAAAAAAAACTATAAAATCTGTGAAGTGAAATAAAACAAAAACAAAACTAAAAGAAGATGGAAAAAAATATCAAATACTTGTTCCAAAACATTTCAATTGGTAAAAAAAAAATCAACAAAAGACAGGATGATGATAAGAACAGATAAGTAGTAAATCATTATAAAAATATAAGCTATGTGAATAATTGTATAAAACACAATGTACATCAAGTGAAATACAAAAATGGACTGTATAAAGCACAACATACATGAATGAAACTCAATGGATATGAATTTGTATGTAAATGAATAAAAAATTTTAAAGCTACAGAAGTAAATCAGTTTTTAATAAATTCATTCTGTTTTGACCTTCTTCTAAGAACTTGTGTTTCTACTCCAGATATACTGAATCAGAATCTTTATTTTAACATAATAATATATGTCCAAGGATCCTCTGGGAATCTAGAAATAAGTTTTTCAGCAAAATCATGAGAAGTGGGAACTTATTTATTTATAAAGGCAAATGGTTCTATTTCTAGCTGGCTCTAGATAAAATGGAAAAACAAATTGATGTGCACTTTTTATAAAAGGAAACTTGGGTAGAAATTTTAGTAAATGCCAGAGAACACTGTAAAAGATGCATTCACACAAAGGCCACTGCCTGAATCAGGTGCAAAAAAAAAAAAACCAAAAAAACCTTTCTCTCTTGATCTTCATTTACATTCATATAAAAAGCCAAACAGAAGCTCCTTTCCAAGAACTGGGTGACTGGGCACATCTGACTGCCGTGCTACCACAGAGGGCATCACAGAGGAGTTATTTCATATGCATGCTTGCCTCAGCATTAACTTTCAACCAATAGGAACGCTCTCTAGATTGCTGGGTTCATCCTTGACTTTAAAGTGGATAAAAAAGTCCTTGTCCCAAAAGATTTTCTGGCCTTTGAGCATGTGGACTCAGCCAAATTAAAAAATAAAAGTGTAATCTCATAAAGGCAGCTTCAGTAAGAGTGTGGACTTTAAAATCCCTCGCTTGTTAGGTATTAAACTTCACACTGTGAAGTTCAACGTCAGACAAAAGTGAAACAGCTCCTTCCTACATTCAGCCCACTGGAGCGTGTTCAGGTTATACAACCAGGAGCCACTTATTGTTTCTATTGTTTTTCATTGAGTTAGTTCTAGCACATGGCAGCCCTAAGTGTTACAGCTCACAACTGCTCCATAGAGCTTTCAGAGTTTAAAATTTGATAACAGCCTATCACCAAACTTTTTCTTCTTCAGTACTGCTGATGGCTCTAAACTGCCAACTTTTGGCTCAGCAGTCGACCCTAAATGGTTTGCACCACCTAAAAACCATTTAGAGTTGCAATCAATAATAAAGTAATCAAAAGGTAACATCTTTTTTTTTAAGTAACATCTCATAATATCTCTGGAAACTCTGGTCATCTAGTAGGTAAGAAGTTCCACTACCAACCCAAAGGCAGATGGTTTGAATCCACCAGCATCTCAGTGGGAGAAGGATGAGCAGTTCTATAGCCTCTGAAAAACAGCTATGAGTTGGTTCAAACTTGATGGCAATGAGTTTTATAACTCAAACAAAAATATTTTCTTTTTAGGATGTTATAACCTTTTGTTGTGTCCTGCACTAATGTAAGCTTCTCAAATGATTACTGTACACCTGACTCTGTAGTGAATTTTCAGAGAACACTTACATTATTCTATAAATAGAATGGGATAAAAGTATTCACCTTTTTCCTGGAAAATTGCTGGTAGATTCAAACTGCCACAGAGGCATCTCCATAAGCTGAGTGGTGCAGTTGATTTTCTACAAACTGTGTGGTGTAGTTAGTAAGTGATTAAAAAGATCATGACCCGAATCAAGTGCACTTCAGACTTCAGGTTGACATCATTGCTATTCAGTATTTTGGAGAAATTTCTGACAGCAAACTAGCGCAGTTCAATATTATAGTTGCTGCTGTTATTGTTAGGTGTTGTCAAGTACAACTCATAGTGACCTTATGAACAAAAGATCTGAACCCTGTTCTATCCTGCACCATCCTCATTCTTCCTGACACACAAGA
>NW_006401432.1:0-3039 GCF_000299155.1 Elephantulus edwardii
GGGGACTAGCTTCCTGAAAACATATGCAAAGTGTGCCTTTTCCAGATTTCATCTTGTTGGGCGCCGTCAAGTTGACTATGACACGTAAGTGGCCCTGTGAACAACAGGTCTGAACCCTGCCCTGTCCTGCACCATCGTCAGGGTCTATGTCATGCCTAAGTCCACTTTTGTTAGCACTGTGTCAACCCATCTTGTTGAGGCTGTTCCTCTCTTCCTAGCCACTAATATTTCTGACATAAATTAGGACATGTTGGTATGAAATAGTCATCAAATTTGCAATGCACGGTAAATGTGGAGACCCTCTTCTTGCTGTTGCAAGTGCAGCATGATTTTTTTTTGCTGTAGATTGCATTCTGGTAGCCAGCTATCATGTGGCAAGAACCAGACTCAGCATTATGGTACCTTCTTAGGAAGAGCAGTGGTGTCTCTCTGGAGACTAAGGTGCGTCTGATACAGGCCATGGTCTTCGCAATCACCTGTTATGCATCAGAGAGTTGGACAACGACCAAGGAGGATAGAAGGAGAACTGATGCCTTTGAGCTGTGGTGCTGGAGAAGAGTACTGAGAATACCATGGACTGCTAGGAAAACAAATAGATTTGTCCTGGAGAGGGTTAAACTGGGTGGCTCCTTGGAGGCAAGGATTCTGAGGCTCCGTCTAACTTACTTTGGACATGTAGTGAGGAGAGACCGGTCCTTGGAGAGGGACATCATGCTTGGGAGGGTGGAGGGACGGCACAGGAGAGGAAGGCCCTCTATGAGGTGGATTGATTCAGTGACTAGGATAATTGGGATGGGAGTGTCAGAGACAGTGCGATTGGCACAGGACAGAGCTGAGTTTAGGGCTGTTGTACATAGGGTCGCTATGAGTCGCAGGCGACTCGACGGCACATAACAACAACAACATCAACAGTTACGATACCCAGTGCAGGGCTCAGTCTCACATCATGCTTTTGGCGCTTGGCCTTCCATAACCTCTCATTCCCCTCCTTGTTAATCCCCTATGTTAAATAGACCAAGACAGGAACAACATAACCAAAGACTAGAAACTGGGCACCTGAAGGAAATGAGCTGAGCTACAAAGATGAAAGCAGAAAATAATGATTTTGAAAATGAAGAAAAAAAAAATAGATGTCATCAAAATAAAGAAAGCAACTAGGAACAAAAAACCTCACGCTCTATTTTGAGTTATGGTATGAAGAGTGATGGCAGCAATGGGCTTGGGTGTGTGAGAGATTGTGAGGATGACACAGGATAGAACAGGGGTCAGAACTATTGTTCACAGCGTTGCTATGAGTTGTACACAACCTAACAGCAATGACAAGAACAATGAAGAGTGATAATACATCCATCTGTCTATATTCTGTATAGGAAACTGTCTTTATGAAGGGGCTTGATTATATAAAGCTATAAGTAAAGGCAGTGTTCTGCTAAAAAGTAATAAAAAAATAAAATCGACAATACTCTGGTAAATTTGTTAAAAGAAAGGATGAGAAGGCATAGATTCTTAAAAATTAAATAGGGAACTTATAAGTGATGTCAAGATTTTAAAAATAATAACAATAAATAATAATACTAACTTTAACATTTTGCACCAGAAACTATTCTTCCTAATGCTTTCAATGATCCTAGAAGGTACATAATGTATTTCTGTATTATAAAAGTGAAACTGAGGTATAGAGAAGTTAAGTCGTTCATATTACTTCACAGTTTGATAATAATGGAATCAGAGTTTGAGCACAGAAAGTCTGTCTCTAAAAGCCTCGCTCATAACTACAGAATGGTATGCAAGATCTTATGTCAATATAATAAACTTGCAATGCTGTTCAGAAAGAAAAGTAGGAAACAATTGTTGCTTGACAAAATAGAAAAATAAAACACAGTACCTTTGACTTTCTTCCAACTCATAGCAGGACAATTAGAAGGACATAGTAAGACAAAGTAGAACTGCCCTGTAGGGTTTCCAAGGCTGTCAATCTTCACAGGAAGCTGACTAGACTACTTCATCTTTCTCCCATGGATGGGAGAAAGCATAGCAATGGATGGGTTCAAACTGCCAGAGAAGTGTGGCCTTTGGGTTAGCAGCACAACTGTCTACCGACTACACTACTAGAGCTCCCTAGTGCCTAAATAGGAAAGAGAAATGAGAATGATTTACACCAAGTTCTGGACTGACAAATCCCCAGGGCAGCCAGAGAACCTACCGCATTCAAGGTGATGCTGATTCACAGCAGTCCTACAACAACCCAATATGCCACTTGAAGTCTTTCTGGGTAGGGAGACACTAAGCAAATAAATAATATGTCTACCAAGGCAGAGTGGTTACGTGCCTAGCTGATCTCTGCAAATTTGGTGGTTTGAATCAACTAGATGCCGAAAGGGAAAAAGAAATGGCAATTTGCTTCTGTAAAGACTACATTTTGTAAAACCTTATGGGGCAATTCTAATCTGCCTTATCGGGTCTTTATGAGTCAGAATCATTGGTTTTATATTTTCCATTTTTAAAAAAAGATATCAGAAGGTAAATATGATAAAATGTTAACATTTGTCTTATCTTGGGAGCTCTTAGGTGTATAGCACATTCTGTTTTAATATTTAGAATGCTCTGTAATTAAAATGGATATTTTAAGAATGTAATGAATAAGCACATGGAAAAATATTGAAACCATCCTGCAAAAATGTGAGTAAGAACATATGGAATTTAAATATGTGAGACTAGACAAGTGTGGGGAGGTAGGAAAGGGATGCGGAGACTGTAAGGCGTGTTAGGACTTCGAAGTGCCATGTAAGGAGCCCCAGTTGCACGATGGTCAGAACACTTATTTGCTAAGGGGAAAGATGGCAGTTCGAACCCACTGGCTGTTTCATAAGAGAAACATGTGGCACTCTCCTTCAATAAGGATTACATCCTTCACCATTTGACCCAGCAATCCCACTACTGGGAATATACCCTAAAGAGACCATAAATGACATCCAAGTAGATATATGTATACCCATGTTTATCGCGGCTTTGTTTACAATAGCAAGGAGTTGGAAACAA
>NW_006401432.1:3989-9054 GCF_000299155.1 Elephantulus edwardii
CACCTTAGTCTCCAGAGACACACTGTTGCTCTTGAGTACTTTAGAGAGGTCCCTAACAGCAGACTTTCCCATCGCAATACGTCTTTTAATTTCCTGGCTACTCGTGCCAAGAGTGTTGAGGGAAAAAAATTACATCCTTCAAAATCCTATGGGGAGTGCAACAGTGAGTAAATAAATAATGAAAACCCCTATGGGGCAGTTCAACTCTGTCCTGTGGTAGCACTAGGAGTTGGTGTGGACTTGAAGGTAGTGAGTTTGGTCTGAGTTTGAGCACCATGTAAAAGGCATGGGCAGGGTGTGCAGCATCTCCTAAGATACCTCCCATTTTGCTTTTTCCTCTGTTTGCTATTTTTGTCCCTTCTTATCTACTTCTCTTTAGTGACTAGCTACTCAGCTTTTAAAAGGTTTTTAAGAATACATTGTTTCAAAGCCTCAGACCACTTTGAGAAACTCATTAGAGCTTGGGTGCCTCTCAGAAAAATACAAGCACCACTTTTCAAGTTAAGACTTACATAATGAGGCAAGGGAGAAGAGTGTTCCATCTGGGTCCAGGGCTCACAACAGTAACTCTCTGGGCATGTGGGCTGCTTCCCTACAATCTAAGGTAATTCCTTAGCATCCTGTCCTGGCAGGGATATAACCAAATAAACTGAGCTGCAAGCACACCTAAGCCAATTTCTAGCTCTAGTGAATTGTATGGGGAGAATACAGGAGGGAACCAAATTTCTTCCTTCCAGGACCAACAGCCATTGGTTGCATAGGGCTCTTTCTTCACCTCTACCAGGGTGTTTTGACAGTTCCAGAGTTCCACTCTCCCTTTGGGGTTTGGTGTTGAGTCATTGATTGCACTGTCATCTCTCAGCCTGCTCACGAAAATCACAGAGCTGGAAAAAGAAAGTAAAATTCCAGGGGACAAGAGACATACTTCCCAGAAGTGTCAGGCCCTGGACCCACATTCCCCCCTCCCCCTCCCCAGCAATGGATTGTCAGAAGAGACCCTTAAAACTGCACTAGAGTGTTGAGAAACCAAAGCAAAGGGAAGAGATGTTGAAATAAAAGAGCTAAACAGAAGATTTCAAAAGGCAGCCCAAGAAGATAAAGCAAACTTCTATAATGGAATGTATAGAATTGGAAAATCAAAATGAAAGAACTCACTCAGGTTTTCTCAAGCTGAAAGAACTGAAAAATTAAATTCAAACCTTGAGTTCCGAAACTTGGGAACACTGTGGACAAAATCCTCAATGATTCAGGAAATATCAAAAGAAGGAGGGAATATACAGAGTCATTGTGAAAAAAACAAACAAACCACAAACAAAAACCCAGCAGCTGGCCAACACTGAAATATTTCAGAAAGTGCTCTATGATCAAGAGCCAATGGCAAAAAAAGAAGTTCAAGCTGCAAGAAGATAACAGCAAAAAAATGAGGCCCCATGAATCGATGGGATACTAATTGACATGTTTCACATAACAGATGCAACCCTGGACATACTCACGAATCTATACCAGGAAATCAGGAGGACAGCTTCCTGGCCAAATGACTGGAAGAGATCCATATTTTCTCCCATTCCCAAGAAAGGTGATCCAACAAAATGTAGAAATTATCTAACATTACCATTGACATTATATAACACTATTTCAATGACTATGCAAAGGTGTTTGACTGTGTGGATCATAACAAACTGTGGCTGACTCTGAGAAGAATGGGAATCCCAGAACACTTGATCGTGCTAATGAGAAACCTATACTTGGACCAAGAGGCAGAGTAGGGAAACACTGCATGGTTCAAAATTGGGAAGGGCATACGCCAGGGATATGTCCTGTCTCCATACCTTTTCAACCTGTATGCAAAACAGAGTATCCAGGAGGCTGGGCTCTATGAGGAGAAATATGGGGTCAAGATTGGTGGAAGATTCATCAACAATCTGTGTTATGCAGATGACACAACCCTGCTTGCTGAAACTGAGGAGGACCTGAAGTGCTTGCTGCAGAGGGTCAATGGATTGAGGCTCAGTGTCAAGAAGACAAAGACTCTCATCACTGGACCAATTGGCAGCATCAGGATGGATGCTGAAGAGACTGAGATTGTTCACTGCTTTAGTTTGCTTGGTTACACAGTCAACACTCTTGGCACCAGCAGCCAGGAAATTAAAAGACATATTGCCATGGGAAAGTCTGTTGTTAGGGACCTCTCCAAAGTACTGAAGAGCAATGGTGTCTCTCTGGAGACTAAGGTGCGTCTGTAACAGGCCATGGTCTTTGCAATCACTTGTTATGCATCAGAGAGTTGGACAGTGACCAAGGAGGATGGAATGAGAATTGGTGCCTTTGAGCTGTGGTGCTGGAGAAGAGTATTGAGGGTACCATGGATTGCTAGGAAAACAAACAGATTCATCCTGGAAAGGGTTAAACCGGGTGGTTCCTTGGAGGCAAGGATTCTGAGGGTCTGTCTAACATACTTTGGACATATTGTAAGGAGGGTGCGGTCCTTGGAGAGGGACATCATGCTTGGGAGGGTGGAGGGACAGTGCAGGAGGGGAAGACCCTCTATGAGGTGAATTGATTTAGTGACTGGGGTAATTGGGATGGGTGTATCGGAGATGGTGCGATTGGCACAGGATAAAGCAGGGCTTAGGGCTGTTGTAGATAGGGTCACTATGAGTCGCAAGCAACTCAATGGCACATAACAACAACAACAACATAATTAATACCAATGAGGGGTCAAATGCCATGGTAGACAGTGTTTGTGGGAACTCCCAGTTTAAGACAGGTTTGATGCAGGAGTGATGTCCACTTCTTAAACCTCATGCCTCTGGAAACTCTATGAGCTTAGAAAAATGATGTTACAGAAAGGCTTCAGGCCTTTTGTTCATAGGGTAACTATGAGTTGTGCCCAACTCCACGGCAATCAACAACAATAACAACATCATTAAGATAATATGCATGCAAAGCCTTCAACAAAATCCACCACTCCTTTCTGATTAAAACAGCAAAATAGGAATAAAGGTTAGTCTCAATATAATGAAAAGTATATACTGAAAACCAAGAGCCAACATCATTCTCAATGGAGGGAGATTAAAACATTTCCCTTACAATTAGAGACCGTGCAAAGACTGCCCACTATCACTCCTCCTATTGAATAAAGGCAAGAGAAGGAAATAAGGGGCATCCAAATTGGCAAAGAGGTGGTGAAGCTGTCATTATATGCAGATGGCATGATAGTATATATAGAAAATCCCAAAGATACAATGAAAAACCTGTTAGACCAGTAGACCAATTTGCCAGAGTGGCAAGATACAAGATTAATACGCAAAACTCAATGGGATTTCTCTACAGAAACAAAACACAGGAAAGGAAATTAGAAAGTAATACCATTTACAATAGCCTATCACAAGATGAAATAAACCTAACTAGAGACACAAAAGACTTTTATAAGGAAAACTACAGAACACTTATGCAAGTAATGATAAGAGGCCTAACTAAATGGAAAACCATCTCTTGTTCATGGATAGGAAGACAGTGAAAGTGACAGTCCTACCAAAAGCGATTTATAAGTTCAAGACAATCCAAACACAGATACCAAATTCATTCTTCAAGGAGATAGAAAAGGCAATTTCCAGTTTCATTTGAAAACAAAAGACCCAGAATGAGCAAAGATCTTCTAAACAAAAATGAAGTTGGAGGCATCTTAGTTCCTGATCTCAAAACCTACTACACAGACTCATAATCAAAACAGTCTCCTTGGTGGGAGGGGATGGGCAGGGAGAAAAATGCAACAATGAATGGCTAGAAACCCTAAGTGTCTGTAAACATTCATTAAAATTTAAAAAAAAAACCCTTTAATAATGCATTTTTATTTTAATAAAAAACCCCACACACAACTGTTTCCTTGGCACAACCACAGACATATAGATCAATGGAATAGAATTGAGAATACAGAAATCAATCTATGGTTAACAGATATTTGATAAAGTAATAAAATCCATTAACTGAGGAAACAACTGCTTCTTTTACAAATGGTTAAAGAGACAAAACTGGACAGCAGCCTGTAGAAAACTAAAATAGGTTCCATGTCTCACACCATAAACAAAAAACAACTCAAAGTGCATCAGATACATAGAGTTAAAACCCAAAATCATAAAGAGTGTATGGGATAAAATAGGAACAAAATTAGAAGCCCTGGCCTCTGGCATAAATAGGCTTGTGAACGTGGCCAAAAATGCACAACTGGAAGAAGATAAGATCAACTAACGGGACCTTCTGTGTGCATTAAAACTTTTCTCCAGGAGAGTAAAAAGGAAGTTCACATATCTGGGGTGGGGGGGGGGAATGGCAACAACATTTTAGGTGAGGGTCTTATAACCAAAGTTTACTCGGTTACTATAGGGCTTCCACAAGAAAAAAAAAAACCAACCCTGATAACCCATGGGCAAAAGAGCAAAATGGGCAAAAGATTTGAAAAGACTCTTTGAGAAAGGAGGATGTTCAGAGGGCCAAGAAACACATGAGGAAATGTTAAAAATCACTAGCAATCATAGAGATGCAAATCAATATAGCAATGAGATAGTACTTCACTCCAACAGCAGAAGCAAAGTTCAATAAAACAGCAAACAATAAATGTTGGAGAGGATGCAGAGAGATTTGAACTCTAATACACTGCTGGTAGAATTGTCAAGTGGTACAACTGCTATGGAAGGTGGCTTGGCATTTTCTTAAAAAGCTGAACATAGAAATGTCCTATGACCCTGCTGTTCCACTGCCAGGAATATATCCCAAGGAAATCAGAACTGAGAAATGAATGGACATTTGTACACCTATATAGTGTTATTCACAATAACAAGAAAATGGAAGCAGCCCAAATGAACAAATCAACAAATGAATGGATAGAGAAACACAATGAAATACTGTGCATCACTATATATAACTTGGGAGAGACTAGAAAGCATTTTGTTGAGTGAAATATCTCAGTCACAAAAGGGCAAATATTTCATAAGGCCATTATTGTTAAAATAGGAAGATAACTGAGTAAAATATGTATAAATGTTCACATGGAAAAGGAGAGGAAGGG
>NW_006401433.1:0-8930 GCF_000299155.1 Elephantulus edwardii
TTTGCATAATCAATGAAACACAGATAGACATTCTTCTGGTATGCTCTGCTTTCAGCTAAGATCCATCTAACATCAGCTACAATATCCCTAGTACCACGACCCCTTCTAAACCCAGCCCGGACTTCTGGCAGCTCTCTGCTGATGAACTGTTCCCGTCGTTTTTGGATAATCTTCAGTAGAATCTTGTTTGCATGTGAAATCAATCATATTGTTCTGTAATTTCCACACTCAGTTGTTAAGTATATTGTTTGTCTGAAGGTTGAGCCTCAGGTATAAATTTTATTTCAAGTTCAAGGGGTAACTAAGAACTTAATGTTGATTTTTTTTTTAAGTACAGTTTACTAAATCTGTACTGTACTTAAAAAAAATCAACAGTAAGTTCTTAGTTACCCCTTGAACTTGAAATAAAATTCATACCTGAGGCTCAACCTTCAGACAAATAATATACTTAACAGATGATCAAAAGCAAAAGGGAGACACTCATTCCTTACCATAACCAATTATATATGGTCAAAAGGGCCCAGCAGTAAAGCCCAGAGACAGGAAGGGATAGGACTGAAGAGTTAATGGACAGGAGAATCACAGGTAGGAAGTGGGAAGAGTGTAGTTCCTTGTAGATATTTCAATTAATGTTATAAAACAAAATGTGTATGAATGCTTAAGTGGAAAACCAATTTGCTTTGTAAATTTCACTCAAATCTCTCACACACATACACCAAAAACAAAACAAAAAAAGACAAACCATAATTATAGGTCCCTCCCTCTGGGAATCCTTATCTCTGAAGCTGTGGGGCCATCCCAGGGGGACAAACAGGACAAGAGACCTTAGTATAAAGAACTACAAGCAGAGGAAAGAATTTTCTTAGCTCTCTACGAGTGGGAGGGCTGACTTGAGATCCTCTGCCTGAGTTGGCAGTCCTGATATCCTGCCACACCAGAGAAAAAGAAAGACACTAAACTGCAGAAGAAAAGGTTAAGGAGGTGAGGCTCTGTGCCAAGAGGGTGCACTCTCCACTGCTTGTGGGGAGAGGCTTCCCTGGGGTTATAGGTCTTTCTATCTAGGGATCCTTGCCTCCACAGCTGGGGAGCAAGCCAAGGGGCCAAAGAAAACAAGAGACACTGGGACACAGAGATACAAAGAAAGATTTTTCTCAGCTCTCCGTGTGAGGGAGAGCTACACATGAGCTTTCTTGAACTGGTGGCCCTGATCTCGCATCTCATGCCACTCCGAAGACAAAGGAAGACATTAAGCTCCAGGAGAAAAGATGCATGAGAAACTGCTTGAAAAAAGCACCTGGTCTCACACCACTCAGACACATCGTACATGAAGGAGTACTATAGAGCTGTTGACAGAGTACTACATCAAGGTGAGATTTCTACAGGGTGGCTGTGCAGAAGAGAGAACCACAAGGACTTTAGGAAAAGCATATTTTCTCAGAAGAACTTGCCAATTATTCATTAACATCATGAAGAACAAACAACTTTCACAGACACAATAGAAACAGGCTAATATTTACCACTAAAAATTTCACATAATGTTGAGAAAGCAGCAAGCCGCTTCACACACTGTGAAAAAAAAAAAACCATCAAATTAAGCATTCTCAAAAAAAAAAGGCAGAGAATATAACAGACCTCATGAATACCCCAGAGCAAGAAGACAAATAATATATTTCTATATGGAGACATTTAAATAGCTACAAATGAAAGTACAAATGATGGAAGAAACAATGGAAGACACAAATAAAGGTAATAACCTAGACACAGAGAACCAGAAAAAATATTTCAATAAGAGTTATTTGAACAGCTATGGGGAAATGTTTTCTGTAAGGCTTTTGACTGTGTGGGTCACAACAAGCTGTGGCTGACTCTGAGAAGAATGAGAATCCCAGAACATTTGATTGTGCTAATGCAAAGCCTATACTTGGACCAAGAGGCAGTCGTCAGAACAGAGCAAGGAGACAGACACTACATGGTTCAAAATTAAGAAGGGGGGTCCGTCAGGGATGTATTATGTCTCCATATCTTTTCAATCTGTATGCAGAACAGATCATCCGAGATGCTGGGCTGTATGAGGAGTAATGTGGCATCAGGATTGGTGGAAGAATCGTCAACAACCTGCGTTATGCAGATGACACAACCCTGCTCGCTGAAACTGAGGAAGACCTGAAGCGCTTGCTGCAGAAGGTCAAGGACTGCAGGCTCCTATATGGATTGAAGCTCAACATCAAGAAAAAACAAAGATTCTCACCACTGGGCCAATTGGCACCATCAGTATGAATGGTGAAGAGATTGAGATAGTTAACAGTTTTAGTTTACTCAGATCCACAGTCAACATTCTTGGTAACAGCAGGCAGGAAATCAAGAGACAAACTGCATTGGGAAAGTCAGCTGTGAGGGACCTCTCAAGAGTACTGAAGAGCAACGACGTCAGGCTGGAGACTAAGGTGCACCTGATCCAGGCTATAGTCTTCTCAACTACGTGCTTTGCATCAGAGAGTTGGACAGTGAATGGGGATGATAGAAAGAGAATTGATGCCTTTGAGCTGTGGTGCTGGAGAGGAGTGTTGTAAATATCATGGACTGCTAGGAGAACAAGCAGGTTTGTCCTGAAGAGGGTGAAGCCAAAATGCTCCTTGGAGTCAAGGATTCTGAAGCTTTATCTGACATACTTTGAGCATGTTGCAAGGAGGGACTCGTCCTTGGAAAGGGAAAGGAGAGGAAGACCTTCGATGAGATGGATCTATTCTGTGAGTAGAGTGGTGGGAATGAGTGTGTTTGAGTTGGCAAGGTTGGCACACGGTAGAATGGCGTTTAGAGCTCTTGTACATAGGGTCGCTATGAATCACAATGACTCAATGGCAACTAACAACAACAACAACAACAACAACAACATGGGGAAAGGTGTAAATGCTGGAAGAAACAATGGAAACCACTAAAAAAAACAAACACTCCGGAGACACAGAGGCAGAAGAAACATACTGATGAGGAGGAACTTGCACAATTAAGAAGAAAATTTTTAAAAATGGAACAAAGATTTGAAAATATAGAGAAAAAGGTACAAGAATTTTAAAAATCATCACAATATAGAAAGGGTACTGCCAACACAGTAATAGAAATAACCTAAAGGCGTGAAAATGCAAACCAGAACATTAAGACTGAAATGGCAGAAGTATCCAACATACTTGAAGAGCAAAAGAAGTAAAAAGAAGAGAGGGAGCAGAAAGTCAGTGAGCTGGAAGACAAGAACCTCAATGGAAACATACTAGAAGAAAAATCAGAGATGAGACATACAATAGTACAATGATATAGAATGTTGTTTCATGAAATTCTTCTATGTCTGCCAATTCCTTTCGTTACATTGATTCTGTATACTCTTTCCATCTTCTTTTAATACTTTGCGGATCATTTAATATTTTGCCCAAACATCCTTAATTACAGCAACTCGAGGTTTGAATTTGTTCTTTCTTCAGTTCCTTGAGCTTAAGAAATGCTGAGCGAGTTTGGCCCTTTTGATTTTCTGACTCCAGCTCCTTGTACATTACATTGTAATTTTTTTCCCCTGCATTTGGCTTCTTGGCGCTCTACTGCAATATTCAGAGTCTCTTCTGACACCCATTTTGGTCTTTTCTTCCTCCTCTGTCTTTGTGATGATTTTTTGCATTCTTCCCTGGATGATACTCTTGATATTCTCCCACAACTCATGTGGTCTTCACTCATTGGTGTTAAGGGCCTCAAATCTGTTCCTGAGATGGTTCTGAAATTCAGGTGGGATAGAATCAAGGACATATTTTGGTTCCTGTGGATTTTATTTAATTTTCCTTAGCTTCAGCTTGAACTTACATATGAGTAGTTGGTGGTCTGTTCCACAATCTGCTCCCAGCCTACTTTTCACAGCTGATACTGAGCTTCTTCAGCGGTTCTTTCCACAGATGTAATTAATCTGATTCCTATGCATACCATCAGGTGAAATCCGTATGTATAACCTGTAGTTATATTTCTTATAAAATATATTTGCAGTGAAAAAATCGTAAATTGTGCAAAATTCAGTCATCCTATCTCCAGCTTTATTTCTGTCACTGAGTCCATGTTTTCTAAATACTGATCCTTCTTCTCTATTTCCAACTTTCACATTCCAGATTGCATATTCCATCAATCTCTGACTGTAAAAGTTGGTAGAAGTCTTCTATTTCTTCTTCTATGGCTCTGGTTGTTGGTGCATGTATCTGAATGATAGTGGATTCACTGGACTTTTTTGTATGACTGGATATTATCCTATCACCCATGATATTGTATTTTACAATGGATCTAGAAATTACTTTTTAACTATGAAAGCAACCCCATTTTTCCTCATGTTTTCATCTCCGGAGTAATAGATCATATGATTGACTCAAAATACCCTATGCCAGTCCATCTCACCTCAAGTTTAAGTTGTTTGAAGGAATTGGAAAAAAATAAGGCCCCCGGAATAGATGGTATACCAATTGACCTATTTCAACTAACAGATGCTGCCCTAGATGTGCTCACCAAGCTGTGCCAAAAAATCTGAAGGACAACCACTTGGCCGGTTGACTAGAAGAGATTTATATATGTTCCCATTCCAAAGAAAGGTGACCCAAAAGAGTGTGGAGAATATCAAACAATATCATTGATACCACATACAAGCAAGATTCTGCTGAAGATTATCCAAAAATGACTGTAACAACACATCAACAGAGAACTGCCACAAGTGCAGGCTGGCTTTAGAAGGGGTCATGGTACTAGGGATATTGTAATTCATTTTAGATGGATCTTGGCTGAAAGCAGGGAGCACCAGAGAAATGTCTATCTGTGTTTCATTCATTATGCAAAGGCATTTGACTGTGTGTATCAGAACAAACTGTGGCTGATTCTGAGACAAATGGGAATCCTAGAAAGGTATCAGTTGGGAAAATGATAAACTCTTCAATAAATGGTGCTGGCAAAACTGGACTTCCATCTGCAGAAAGCTGAAACAAGATCCACATCTCACACTATACACAAAAATCAACTCAAGGTGGATCAGAGACCTGGGAGTAAAGCCTCAAACCATGACGTTCAAAAGAGACAAACTGGGGTCAAGCTTAGAAGCGCTAGTCCAAGGTATAAAGAGACTGCCAAATACAACCAGAAATGCACAATCTAAAGAGGATAAAATTGATGCATGGGACCTTCTAATGATTAAATCTCTGTGCACACCAAAAAGTTTTTCCAACAGGGTGAAACAAAAACCTACAGAGTGGAAGCAAACATTTGATAATACTAGTAATACCATCTCAGACAGTAGTGTTATAACAAAAGTTTATAGAATACTCTTGGGCCTCCACAAGAAAAAGACAGGTAATACAATTATAAAATGGGCAAAAGACATGGAAAGAATTTTTACAGAGGAAGATATTCAAATGGCAAACAGATAGATGAAGAAATGCTCCATAGCAATAAGAGAGATACAAATCAAAACCACAATGAGGTACCATCTCACTCCAGTAAGAATGACAAAGTTTAACAGTAGTAAGTAATAGATGTTGGAGATGATGTGGCGAGAAAAGAACTCTCATACATTGTTGGGGGGATTGTAAAATGATGCAACCATTCTGGAAGGCAGTTTGGTGCTTCTTCAAAAAGCTGAACATAGAAATTCCATATGACCCAGCTGTTCCACTACTTGGAATATACCCTGATAATATGAGAAGTGAGGCACAAACTGAGATTTGTACACCAATGTTTATAGCAGCATTATTCACCATTGCAAGAACATGGAAACAGCCCAAATGTCCAACCACAAATGAATGGATTGAGAAATTATGGTACATTCACATAATGGAATACTATGCAGCATGCAGAAGCAATAACTTTATAAATTATTACCTAACTTGGGAGGAACTGGAGAGCATTATGCTGAGTGAACTAACTCAGTCCCACAAGGATAAATATTGTATAAAACCATTATTGTATAATGAGTATAAGGATCCAGGATGAGTGGCAGAGGCTGGAAGCAGAGGGATGTGGATGTACGGGGGAAGCGGGAGCTAATCATTGGGTTGTACAATTTGTTGGTTGGGGGGTGAAGGAAACTGAAAGAATTTGTTCAAATTTGTATTAGAATTTTGTAAATAAACTAGTAAAAAAAAATACATTAGATGTAAAAAAAAAAGACACAGGGAAGCAAGGACCCTCAGTTCACTTCAGTTATTTGAGAACTGTTCACCTCCTGCTTCACCTCTGTTTTCTTCTACATTCTTGCTGCTCTATCTCATTATTAATACTTATAAAAATACTTTGGGGACAAAAGTGCAACAATGAATGAATGGAAATCCAAAATCTCTGTAAATGTTCGTTGAAATTAATAAATAAACAAGCAGAAGAGATTATAAAAAAATTACTTTACCCTTGGTCTGCAACACCTAAAGAATTTATGAAAACAAGACTAAATCTATAAAAACTTTTATGGGAAGTCCTTTACTTTGAGACACCAAAGTTTATGGAGCATAGTAACAAGAAACAACAACAACAACAACAAAAACATACAACAAAATGGCAACTATAAAACTTGGCCTGTCAATAACTACACTTAATGTGAATGAACTAAATGCAGTAAGTAAGAGCAAAAAGTAGCAAAGTAATACATGAATGAATGAATAAATAAACCCACCAATATGTTGTCTACAAGAGAAATACCTAAGACATGAAGAGAAAGACGGACTCTAAAGCAAAGGCTAGGAAAAAAAGTATGCCAAGCAAATGACATCCACAAAACAGTAGGAGTGGCAATATAAAAAAGAGACTTTAAAATGAAAACCAACATGAAAAATAAGGAAGGGCACTGTAGATTAAGAAGACATAACATTGGTCAACATCTATCCACCAAATGATAGACCTGCTAATTACATAAAACTACAGTTAACAGAATTGAAGAAAAAAAAATAGCACCACAACAGTGGTAGGAAACTTTAACACAGCACTCTCACCAAAGGTTAGATCAACTAAAAATAAACATAACAAAGATGCAGAAGACCTAAAATACATTCAGCCAACTCAACCTTGTCGATATATTCCAAGTACTGTACCCAACTAAAACTGAATTCACTTTCTTCCCAAGTGCACCTGCCACATTTTCCAGAATTGATCACATATTAGGACATAAAGTAAGTCTCAAATAATTCAAGAGCATTAAAATTATAGAAAGTATCCTCTCAGACCACAATGCCATAAAAGTAGACATTAACTATAAGAAGATAAAGCTTTCAAAACTACCTATGCGGCATCTAAATAACACCCTGCTAGAGCATGATTGCACTATGTAAGAAATAAAGAATGAAATTTTTAAAGTTCCTTAAAAAAATGATATGAAAATAAAGCACACCAAAACCTCTGGGATGCAGCTAACACAGTTCTAACGGGGCAGTTCATAGCAATAGGCAAACACATTACAAATGAAGAAAGAAGTAAACTTAATGACCTAACTTAACACCTTCATCACGTAGAAAAAGAACAACAATATAAACCCACAGCCTCTACAAGAAAGGAAATTATAAGAACAAAAGCTAAAATAATGAGATAGAAAACAGAGAAACAAATGAAACCATCAACAAAACCAGAAGCTGGTTTTTAAAAAAAGGTCAATAAAATTGACAAACAATTAGCAAACTTAACAAAAGGGGGGGAAAGGAGAAAATACTAATAACTCAATTAATTAATGATACGGGTGGCAGTACACAGTTTCAGAGGAAATTAAATATATAATACCAGAATATTATAAAAAGTTATAACTGATAAATTTGAAAACTTAGAGGAAATGGACAAGTTCCTTGAAACTCATGTCCTACCCAGATTTACATGGTGTGATATAGAACACTTGAACAGACCCATCACAAAAGAAGAAATTGAGCAGGTTATAAAAAGCTCCCCCACAATAAAAGCCCTGTACCAGATGGATTCACAGATGAATTCTACCACACATTCAGAGAAGATTTATCACCCATTCTACTTAAATTATTTCCTAAAACAGAAAAGAAGGGACTCTTCCAAAGAGTCTATGAAGCAAGCATAGCCCTAATACTGAACCTTGACAAAGATATTACAAAAAAAGAAAACGACAAACCAATCTCTCTCATGAACATAGATGCAAAAATCCTTAACAAAATACTACCCAATAGAATACAAAATCGCATCAAAAAATAATTCATCATGACCAAGTGGAATTCGTAAGACATATGCAAGGATAGTACAACATAAGAAAAATAATCAATGTAATTCACCACATCAACAAAGCAAATAACAAGAACCATATGATCTTAGCAATTGAAGTAGAAAGGAATTTGATAAAATCCACCACCCTTTCCTGATTAAGACACTCAGTAAAATTGGAATAGAAGGGAATTTCTTCAGCATAGTGTAAAGTATATATGCAAAACCAAGAGCTAATATCATTCTCAATGGAGAAAAACTAAAAGCATTTTCCTTGCTAACAGGGAACAGACAATGATGCCCAGTATCACTTCTATTCATTATTGTATTGGAAGTACTTGCTAGGGTAATTTAACAAGAGAAGGAAATAAAGTCTTCCAGATCGACAAAGAGATAGTGAAACTATTCCTATATGCAGATGATATGACAATGTACACAGAAAATCCCAAGGACTCAACAAAAAAAACTGTTAGACCTAGTGGACCAGTTTACTAGGGTTGCAGGACACAAGACAAATGTCCAAAATTCAGTGAGATTCCACTACAGTAACAAATCACAGAGAAGGAAACCAAGAAAGCAAGACCATTTATAATAACCAAACACAAATTGAGATTTTTGGTAGTGAACCTAACTAGAGACACAAAAGACCTGTACAAATAAAAGTACACGATACATCAAAGAAATAATTCACCATAACCAAGTGGGATTCATAACAGGTATGCAAGGAT
>NW_006401434.1:0-4086 GCF_000299155.1 Elephantulus edwardii
GGGATGGGTGTGTCAGAGGCGGTGTGGTTGGCGCAGGATAGAGCAGGGTTTAGAGCTGTTGTGCATAGGGTCGCTATGAGTCGGCAACGACTCGATGGCACATAACAACAACAACAACCCACCCTCATGAGCCACACACAGAGCTGGGATGAAGTGACAGTAAATGGAACAGGAACTGTTGCATCATCTTGCAGTAACCATCAAAGTCTACAGGCTGAAAGAAAAACTTCAAGGGGAGGTTTTCTAAGTCTTGTGGTTGAATTTTTGTTGTGAAATTCCTAAACCAAGGGAAATGTTTATTTGCTAACTGCCAAAGTCTGCAAAGGTAGCAGAAAGATGTGGGGAGGCAGAGAGAAAAGAAAGGAAAGGTTCCCAATGAGACAGTGATTAACCTGAGGGGAATTCCTTAGCAAAAGGGTTGTCTGGCCAGCACTCAGAATCAGTATCTCTCCACCAGAGTAACTGTGGAGGGAAGGGTGTTCCCTTCCTCTATCACCTGCTTCCTCCTTCCCTTCCTTCCCTTCCCTTGGATTCAGCACCTCCACAGTGCCAAGAGAGTTCTGGTGGCTTAGCGGTAAGGAGCTGAGCTGTCAACACAAAGGTATGTGTGCTGCCAACATGTACTGGTTCAAATCCACTAGCTGCTCCTTAGGGAAAAGATGGGCAATCTCCTCCCATTTAACAGTGGAACCCTGGACATACCCTTCTTTTTGTTTTTATTTTACAATGAAAACCGAGGTCCCAGGTCACAATGGAACCAACTTGTATTCCTGGATCTTGACAGGGTACAAAATTAACACTCTTACATCATTCATTTTGTTTTTGTTGTTATGTGCTGTTGAGTTTCCTGTGACACATAGCAATCCTATGTAAAACAGCCCTAAACCCTGCTCTATCCTGTGCCAATCTCATCGTCTCCAGCACATCTACTCCCATTCCCTTTGTCAATGAATCAAACCATGTCATAGATGGTCTTCCTCTCCTGTACTGTCCCTCCACCCTCCCAAGAATAGCATCCTTCACCAAGGATTGATCCCTCCTTGCAACATGTCCAAAACATGTCAGACGAAGCTTCAGAATCCTTGCTTCTAAGTAGCAGCCTGGTTTAATCCTCTTTAGGATTAATCTCTTTGTATTCTTAGCAGTCCATGGAAAATTCAATGTTCTTCTCCAACAGCACAACTCAAAGGCATCAATTCTCCTTCTATTGTCACTAGTTACTATCCAGCTCTCTGAAGCATAGCAAGCGACTGCAAAGACTATGGCCTGGATCAGGCGCACCTCAGTCTCTAGAGTGACACCATTGTTCTTCAGTACTTTGGAGAGGTCCCTAACAGGAGACTTTCCCATCACAATATGTCTTTTAATTTCCTGGCTGCTGGGGCCAAGAGTGTTGCCAAGCAAAGTAAAGCTGTTAACAATCTCAATCTCTTCACCATCTATCATGATGCTGCCAATTGACCCAGTGGTGAAAATCTTTGTTTTATGATATTGAGCCTCAATCCATATTGAAGGCTGCAGTCCTTGATCTTCTACAGCAAGTGCTTCAGGTCCTCCTCAGTTTCAGCAAGCAGGGTTGTGTCATCTGCATAACACAGATTGTGGATGATTTCACCTGATCGTATGCACAGGAATCACATTTATTACATTTGTGGAAAGAACCGCTGGAGAAGCTCAATATCAGCTGTGAAAACTAGGCCAGGCGCTATTCATATGCAAGTTCAAGCTGAAGCTAAGGAAAAGTTAAATCAAATCCACAGGAACCAAAATATGACCTTCAGTCTATCCCACTTGAATTTCAAAACCAACTCAGGAACAGGTTTGAGGCCTTGAACACCAACGGGTGAAGATCAGATGAGTTGTGGGAGGATATCAAGAGTATTATCCAGGAAAAGTGCAAAAGGTCATTACAAAGACAGAGGAGGAAGAAAAGACCAAAATGGATGTTAGAAGAGACTCTGAATATTGCACTAGAGTGCCAAAAAGACAAAGCAGAGGGAAGAATTCAAGATATTGAAAAGCTGAGCAGAAGATTTCAAGTGGCAGTGTGGGAAGACAAAGTAAAATATTACAACAAAATGTACAAGGAGCTGGAGTCAGAAAATCAAAAAGGTTGAACTCACTCGGCATTTCTTAAGCTCAAGGAACTGAAAAACAAATACAAACCTCAAGTTGCAATACTTAAGAATGCTTTGGGGAAGAACTCTGCCGCCAGATGGAGGGGCTCCACTGCCAGACGGAGGGGCTCCACTGCCAGACAGGCTGGGAAGAGACCCGGGAAGAGGAACAGTCAGCCACCCCCCCCCCCGCGGAACTCCAGAGGAGCGAAGACCTTGAGACCCCAGAGGAGTGAAGTCTACCAGCCATTGTGTGACCCCCTGCAGCCCACACCTGTGTGACGCCCAACACAGAGAGTGCTGCTGCATAAACCCCCAGTGGTGCCCAAGCCCCGCCCCCACCTCTTGGTGATAGGGTCCAAGCCCTGTGCTCCTTACACCACTAGTCCATTTCTTTCCTCCCCTTTCCCCGCCCCTCTTGCAGCTCCACAACCACACACCTCAGCCCCCACCACAGCCCTGTGACCTCAGGGCACCACCACAGATCGAGCCATCACCCGGAAATATCAGCTGAGCTATTATGGAACTAACCTGGCAGGAGAAAGGCCAGTAGGATCTTATCTGTGTTTACTGGGGCATTGCTGATTACCTGGGAGAGCACCTAAGGGTGTGCCCACTGGTGGGGAATTTGGCCGAGCTCTCGTGGGCTACACCAACTGCCCAAAACAAGCCAGACAGCTGGCTTCTGTGAACTCTGCAGACCAGCCAGAGGCTAGTGGGCTGGTGGGAATTTGACCCAGACTTTTTGGATCCTGTCAGATCCAGGACCCTGCTGGAGCAGGGGCTGTTGTGTGAGGGCACCTGCGTAAGTGCCACCAGGCAGGTAACACTGAGAAAACCACTGGGTAAGAAATGGACAGCAGGAATTTGAGTAAGGACCCCAGTTGTGAGCACACTGAGACAGCAGAGGTTTGAGCAAGGTCCTCCAAGTGATTGACCTGCCCTTCCGATCACACAACCCTTTGCCTGCCTCACCGCATTTGGCTCCACACCAGTGCCTACACATCTGGACAATCCACATGCCCATAAACGGGAGCACCTTGACCTGTTTTAGCAAAAAGAGATTGCCCCAGCAGGTGCTGAACTGACATTTCTCTGAAGTCAGAAAGTCAGAGAAATGCACAAGTTCAGTAGCTGCCCATCTGATCTCAAGAGCATTGTCTTCAGATAAAGAACACATACCAATGTCTCAAAGAAAGCAAACTATCCCACACAATATACAAGAGCAAAGCAAGATGTCACTCACAAAGGGCGACACAATAGCAGTGGATACCCTGAAGCCAGAAGTCTCATGGAACGTTCTGACGCGGAATTTAAAAGAGGAGTGACTGAATATTTCCAATGGATGAAAGACAAACTTGATGATTACAGGATGCTACAAGCAAAGACCAGGAGGAGTTCAAAAAAACAATGCAAAACATTGCAGAGAAAACAAATGAGGCATTAACGGCACTGAAAAAACAAGAATCCACCATTCAAAATACAAGGTGCAAACTTTCAGAGGCCGTCAACATGATGGAGGGACATATGAGCAGAGTTGATGAGATGGAACACAGAATCAGTGAAATTGAAGACAGAATTGTCGCCACTAATCTGCTAGAGCTAAAAGCAGACTCAAAAAAAGAAGAAAACCTAAGAATAATGTGGGACACCATCAAGAAAAATAACATGCGCATCATTGGAATCCCAGAAAAGGCAGAAGCAAGTAAAGACACTGAAAAAGTTGTGGAAGGATTACTAGAGGAAAACTTCCCAGACATAATGAAGAATGAGAGAATATGTATTCAGGAAGCTCAGTGAACACCATATAGATTCGACCACAAAAGAAAAACATGAAGGCATATCATAGTTAAATTTGTCAGAAACAAAGATAAGGAGAGAATCCTGAAAGCAGCAAGGGAGAAACAAAGAGTAACCTATAAGGGAGAACAGATAAGATTAAGTGCCGATTTCTCAGCAGAAACCATGC
>NW_006401434.1:7911-8412 GCF_000299155.1 Elephantulus edwardii
GGGATCAATGTCTCTGAAGTTTAGTCGTAATGTTTCCCGAGCAAAGGTGATGCATCCTGTAGAACTCGTGTGTAGAATGTCCCGTGGTTTTTGCATCTTCGATTACCTGGGAAGATAGGAGGGGTCTGCGGGGTCTGAGACAGGCCTCTAAGCTACCCAACTTCAGCTGGTCGGATGCCTAACCCCTCCTGTGAGCAGCCTGCCGGAATGAATGTTGCGCGGATTTTGCGTCTTCAAAATAGACAAATACTTACAAAAACTCAACCTACCTAAACTGACACAAACCGAAACTGAACATCTGAACAGACCTATTACAAAAGAAGAAACTGAAAAGGTAATACAACAACTTCCAAAGAAGAAAAGCCCTGGACCAGATGGTTTTACAAGTGAATTTTCTCAAACATTCAGAGAAGAATTGTTACCAATTCTACATAAATTATTTCAGAAAATAGAAGAAGATGGAACCCTCCCAGATTCATTCTATGAAGCAAACATATCTTT
>NW_006401435.1:0-342 GCF_000299155.1 Elephantulus edwardii
TTAAAATTAGGAAAGTTTTATCTTTTCTCCATATCTATTCAATCCATAAGTTGAGAAAATAACTTGAGAAGCATTCATTATGAAGAAGAATGTGATATCATGACTGGAGCAACCTGAGTTACGCAGGTGATACAATCTTGCTTGTAGAAAAATGAAGACTTGAAGTACTTAACTGAAGAGAAGCAAATATATCACCACCTTCTATATGCATTACAATTCAGCTTCAGGAAAACAAAAATCCTCACCACTGGACCAATAAGCAACATTTAGATGGATGGAGAAAAGATTGAAGTTGTCAACAACTGAATTTTATTTGGATCTACAATCAACACTCATAGTAGC
>NW_006401435.1:442-1020 GCF_000299155.1 Elephantulus edwardii
GAAGTCAAGAAATCAAAAGATGTGTTGCATTGGGAAAATCTGCCATCAAGGACCTCTCCAAAGTGCTAAAGAGCAAGGATGCCAGTTTAAAGACTAGAGTGTGCCAATCCAAACTATCATATTTTTAATAACTTTGTATGTATCTGAATGTTGGGCAGTGAATAAGGAAGATCAAAGGAGAATCAATTGTTGTTGTTGTTAAGTGCCGTCAAGTTCCAGGCGACTCATAGTGACCCTATGAAGGGAGTCCTCGATGACGCTTTGGTGCCTTTCATCCTCTCTCCAGGTTCATAGGGTTTCTGGAGGCAAGCTATTATGGAAGTGGATGCCACTCCTCCTTCCAAGATTGTTTTTGTCGGGGAGCTCCACCCCACTCTCTGTCTGCATGGTTCTTACAATAAAAGGCCTATTGACTAGCACTTTGTCTATTATAGTGTACAGGTTAGGAACCACAAGATGTAGAGGCTCAGCTATGCCATTTACTGTTCTTAAGTCCTGGAGCAAATTCCATCTACCACTGGGTTGTTTTACAACTCGGAAGTCCGCATGCAAGACAGAGGTGAAGTAAGGAACTGCTT
>NW_006401435.1:2265-9413 GCF_000299155.1 Elephantulus edwardii
GTGGCACCATGCAATATTTGTCCTTTTGTGACTGGGATATTTCACTCAGCATAATGTTCTCCAGAGTCAACCATTTTGAATAATATTGCATGAGTTTCAGCATAGTATTCCATTGTGCGAATATACCACAGCTTCTCTCTCCATTTGTTTGTTGATGGGCACTGAGGTTGTTTCCAACCCCTTGCTATTGTGAACAAAGCTGCAATAAACATGGGTGTGCATATATCTGCTTGGATGTCAGTTATGGTCTTTTGGGGGTATATTCCCAGTAGTGGAATTGCTTGGTCAAATGGTATCTCTATTTTCAACTTTTTGAGAAAGCACCATACTGCTTTCCACAGGGGTTGCACCATTTTACACTCCCACCAACAGTGAATAAGGGTTCCAGTTTCTCCATAACACAACCTCGCCAGCATTTGTTGCTTGCTGTTCTGTTAAATTTTGCTGTTTTGACTGGGGTGAGATTTTATCTCATAATTGTTTTAATTTGCATCTTTCTTAGGGCTAGGGACTTTAAACATTTCTTCATGTGCTTGTTAGCCATCTGAATGTCGTCTTCGGTGAAGTGCCTGTTCATATCCTGTGCCCATTTTTCTATTGCACTATTTACCTTTATCTTGTTGTGGTGCTCAAGTATTTCATAAAGTCTGGATATAAGTCCCTTATCTGATATGTTATTACCAAATACTTTTTCCCAGTCCGTGGCTTCCCTTTTTACCCTGTTGGAGAAGTTTTTGGATGTGCAAACCAATTTTTTAAAAATAGTGTAAAATAGAATGTATATGAATGATTGTATGAAACATAATGTAAATGAAAGATTGCATAAGACACAATGTATACGAATGAAACATAATGTAGAAGAATTATATGAAAATAAATGAAAACATTTTTTAAAAAGACATTTTTTAAGGTCAGTCATAGAGGTACAATACATTTTAGACACTTTCTAAGCCATGGAATGCATAAAGGACAGTAAAGAACGTAAGAAGAAAAGCTAGGCAAAGTGGTTTGTTTTGGCTGTTCCTTTTCCCATTGGGACCTATTAAGCACCACACAAACAGGCTGCTCCTTACTCAAGATTGTTTGGCACCGGTACAAGCCTCTCAGGCAAGCAGAGTCAGCCCCCTAGAGCTGATGGTCTGTCTTGAAGAGTTTGTTACTAAGATTTCACCTGCTTTTTTCGACACTTGTTTTTCATTTCATGATATCAAACCATTTAACATTGTCTAAATCAACCAAGGGTAGATGAGAATGCAAATATTTCAGAACAGGATGTTAGCCTGGTCCTGAGTATATTTCACATGAGTAAAAGTTATATTTGGAAGCAGGAGTAGCATCCACTTCCTAAATAGCATGTCTCTGGAAACCCTATGAACTTTGATAAATGTTGATAGTTGTAGAAGAGCTTCAAGCCTTTTGTTCACAGTGTTGCTGAGTTGTGCTCGACTCAAAGGCAATCATCAACAACAAAAGTTATATGGCATCTGTGCAGAAAATAACTACTCAGAATTTTTTCTGCTCCCCATTTTCAGGGTTATGAGGATTTCCAGATCCAGCACTGGAAAAAGAAATAAGGAATTAATTTTTATCATCTTTATGCAAAAGCACCATATACTGCCATTTTATCATTTAGATTCCCATTCAAGTATCAACATCTATCTTAACACGTAGAAGGATGGAATCAAAGAGCAAAAATGTGTTTGCTTTGGTCTCCTGAAAGTCTTATCAAGCAAATCTTAGGGGTATAGAGCCTGTTGCATGTTCATGCACAACAGCCATTACTGCTAATAAGAGTTAGCCACATACGTTGAAAAGAAAACATGCCCTTTAGAGTTGGCCTTAGACCCTGGAGATGAAAAGATCTCCCCAGCTAGTAGCTGCTGGGAATTGTGCTGTCTCGAATTCGTTCCCTGCTGACCTGACATCATTGAATTTGCAGAAGCAAAGCCAGGTTCAGCCAGGGGTAGCAGAGAAGAAAATGAAAAAAAAAAAAAAGGTGATTATAATGCAGGTTGTTAAACTAAGCCACAAAAGTCTCTGCCTAATTATATCATGAAAACAAGCTCCCTGTCAAAGTTCCTAGGAATGAGAAGATTGAGGTAGATTTATACTTGTTTACTTCTTTTCACCAAATATCCTTCATTAGTTTTTCTTAAACCAGTAAAATTCTACTAACTTAAAATACTGATGGAATATTTCAGTTTGGAAATCCATTTACACTTAATCTTCAACGATCCATACTTGGGGAAAACAGAGGGGAAAAATAATCTTGAGTCCATAGAAAATAAAAACCTTGAGTTGTATCCCATTACTGACCTTTTTTTTTCTTTTCTTTTTCTTACCGATCTTCTTGACAGCAAATATGAGCAAGGGGCCAGCCAGTCACTGAGGCAAACCACTTGTTGTGAAACTGCTGGGCTACAGAACCAGGGAGCTGCTGCAAGGAGCCGGAAGTAATGGGAAGAAGGTTTTTGCCATTCAAGACATGTATAGCTTCGTTCAGACATTGACAAATAGATGGATGTCAGTACAAAACATGTGGGTGAATTTACTTTGCTTATGAAAAGCTAGTGAAAGGAGGGCTAAGAGGGAGGAAAAGTCCAACTCTTCAGTTGTTTATTTAAAAAAAGAATAATTTTAAAAGTCTCTGAACAATAAAAGTTGTTCACTATCTGCAGAATAGAACAGATTACGAAGATATACTTTGAAAATAAACCAGAGCCTGTTACTGAGCCTAAAATGTGTCTCTATTTTCTTATCTGTAAAATAGAAGAAATATTGCTACATGACACAGTGGTCGAGGCAATCAAACAGCATAAAATATATAAAGTACTTAGTACAGGACCTGGCATCTAGCAAAAGGGCAAATAACCAGTTTGTTGTTGTGGTGTACTGTCATGTCGGAACCAACCCATAACCTACTCTCCAGCAGGTTTTCAGAGGCAATTAACCCCACAGGAGGAGACTGCCTATTCTTCTCCTTCTAGATTTGAACTGCATGCCTTTTGGAACGGTAATAAACAATATTTCAAACAAGCAGTAGTTTTAAAAATTATTCTTAACCTCTCTCTAGGACTGAGGAGAAACGTTCCATCAGGAGCAGCCTGCCTGCACTTACCCTGCAGAATGGCTGGTGGGTTTAAATTGCTGACCCTTTTGCTAACTGTCCAACACCTGACCTCCTACCCTGTCAGAGCTCTTTGGATAGAAGTTAATATCTGTTTAATAGCTACTGTCCTTTGCAAAGACTTTCCTGACTCTTCCATCTAGTGTTTACAATGGTCCAGCTGGTCACACAGGGAATGTCAAGTATATCTCTATAACCTTGTTCACTCTTCCTGGATTCGTTCCATAGGCCAACTCAACAAATTCCTTCTGCTGGAGGTGTGAGAAGGAGCGTAAAAGGGGCAGAGTCTTGTCATATCTTGAGGGGATCATGGTTAAGAACCAGCCTCAGCAAATCAGAGCCTTGCTGTCACTACAGACTCCTCTTAGCTTTGCACTCTTCCGAGACAAAGTTCTTCCGTCTCTGCCAGGCTGGCCTCAACTCATCTGTACTCTAAAGACATCACCCCAGTGTTTATGCTGCATCCTTCCTGTTGTTTTTGTTGTTATGGTTTGCAATGCATAACAATTCATAGTACAACAGCGTTGTACCCTGCTCTATCCTGAGCCAACTTCATCGTTTCTGACACACTCATCCCATTACCCCAGTCACTGAGTCAATCCATCTCCGAGGGTCTTCCTCTCTTGCACTGTCCTTCCATCCTCCCAAGTCCCTCTCCAAGGACTGGTCTTTCCTTGCAATATGCCCAAAGTATGTCAAATGGAGGGAGCTTCAGAAACCTTGCCTTCAAGGAGCAGCCTGTTTGTTCTCTTAGCAGTCCGTGGTATATTCAATACTCTTCTCCAACACCACAACTCAAAGGCACCAGTTCTCTATCATCTCTACTTATTGTCCAGCTTTCTGATACATTGAAAACAATTGCAAAGACCATGGCCTGGATCAGGTGCACCTGGCTGCTGGTACCAAGAATGTTGATTTTGAAGCCAAGCAAACTGAAGCTGTTAATTATCTCAATCTCTTCTCTATCATGATGCTGCCAATCAGTCCAGAGGTGAGAATCTTGATTTTCTTGATGTTGAGTTTCAACCCATATTTAAGGCTGAAATCCCTGACCTTTTACAGCAAATTCCTTAGATCCTCCTCATTACTGGCAAGCAAGGTTGTGTCACCTGCATAACGTCAGTTGTTGATGAGTCTTCTTCCAATACTGATGCCATATATCTCCCCATAGAGCCCAGACTCCCGGATGATCTCTTCTGCATATTTGAAGATTGCATGATTCTGCATGATTTGAAGATTCTGCTTGATTGAAGATATGTGGAGCTAGGACACATCCCTGGCATAAACCTTTCCTGATTTTGAGCCATGCAGTATTTCCTTGCTCTGTTCTGGTGACGGCCTCCTGGTCCAAGTATAAGTTTCACATAAGCACAATCAAGTGTTCTAGGATTCCCATTCTTCTCAAAGTTGGCCACAGTTTGCTGTGATCCCCACACTCAAATACCTTTGCATAGTCAATGAAACACAGATAGGCATTTTGTTTTGGAATGATGTATTCTAGAACTAAGAGTAACATCCTTGAGTTTGGTCTGCAATATACTAACTCCTGTTGAAAAGAAAAGTAAAAAAAAAAAACCCAAACAAACAACAAAACCCACTAACAAGAGACAAAATGACTACATAAGTGAAAGGAAAAAATGTGCTCTTTTCATGGAAGTACCTATTATCCATGTAGCTTCTGCTGTCGCTCATGCCAACTCAGATTTTATAAAGTGACAGAAGATGTAACTGTCTAAATCGAGGTAAAGATAAGTGGATGGGAAGAAACCAAAACAGAACCTTGACTATTCCACCTGAACTTAAAAACTATCTCAGGAACAGGCTTGAGGTATTTAACACTAATTAACTAACACCAGATGAGGTGTGGGGTGATATAAAAGATATAATCAATAAAGAAAGCAAAACACCATTACAAAGATAGAGGAGGAAGAAAAGACCAAAATGATGTCACAAGAGACTCTGAATATTGCACTAGAACAATGAGAAGCCTAAATAAAGAGAAATGAGGAAGTTAAAGAGTTGAACAGAAAATTTCAAAGGCAGTTGTGAAGACAAAGCAAAGAATTATAACAAAATATGCAAAAAGCTGGAGTCAGAAAATCAAAAGGGAAGAACTCACTTGGCATTTTTGAAACTGAAGGAACCGAGGGACAAACTCAAGCTTTGTGTTACAACATTGAAAGGTACTATGGACAAAATGATCCAGGAAGCATCAGAAGAAGATGGAATGAATCCCTGGAGTCAATGTATCAAAAAGAATTGGTTGGTCGGTCTGGCTGGCAGCTGTCGAAATGGGCAAGTTCATGAAACCAGGGAAGGTGGTGCTGGTCCTGGCCGGACGTTACTCTGGACGCAAAGCTGTCATCGTCAAGAACATTGATGATGGCACCTCCGACCGCCCCTACAGCCATGCTCTGGTAGCTGGAATTGACCGCTATCCCCGAAAAGTGACAGCTGCCATGGGCAAGAAAAAAATTGCCAGGAGGTCAAAGATCAAGTCCTTTGTGAAAGTTTATAACTACAATCACCTCATGCCCACAAGGTACTCTGTGGTTATCCCCTTGGACAAAACCGTTGTTAACAAGGATGTCTTCAGAGACCCTGCTCTTAAACACAAGGCAAGGCGGGAAGCCAAGATCAAGTTTGAGGAGAGGTACAAGACAGGCAAAAACAAGTGGTTCTTCCAGAAGCTGAGGTTTTAAATCTTCTATTTCAGTCATTAAAAATACCTCCCAAAATCCTAGTGTCTGACTGCTGCATGTGTTATTAGTCTAAGAATCATTTGTGGGGTTCATGGCATTGGGTGATGGAAAATAAAAAATAAAGTTAAAACTAAAAAAAAAAAAAAAAGAATTGGTTGACACAGAACCATTTTAGGAAGACGCATATGATTACGGGCCAAAGATAATAAAGGAAGAAGTTCAAGTTGCTCTGAAAGAATTAGCAAAAAACAAAAACAAAATCAAAAAGCAAATCCAGGAATTGATGGAACACCAATTGGCATATTTCAATTGTTGCAGCCCTGGATGTGCTTGTTAAGTTTGTGCTAAGAAATCTGAAGGACAGCAACTAGGCCAGCTGACTGGGAGAGATCCATGTTTATTCCCATTCCAGAAAAAGGTGATGGAACACAATATGAATGAAGAGTGGTGTGAAACACAAGGTATACAAACTTTGAGCAAACAAACACTAAAAAAAGATGATCCTACAGAATGTGGAAATTATCAAACTATATCACTAATATCACATGCAAGCAAAAATCTTACTGAAGATTATCCAAAATAACGAAAACATTAACAGAGAATTTCTAGAAACACACATTGGGTTTAGAAGAAGCTATGCCACTAGGGATATCATTGCTAATGTCAGATGGCTCTTGGCTGGAAGCAGATTTTTGTGTTTTATCTACTATGCAAAGGTATTTGACTGTGTTGATCACGACAAATTGTGTCTAACATTGAGAAGAATGGAAATCCCAGAACACTTGATTGTGGTCATGTGAAACCTATACCTAGACCAAGCACTTGTTCAAACAGAGCTAGGAACACTTTATAGTTCAAACTCAAGAAAGGAGTGTGTCAGGAATGTATACCTTTCAATCTATATGCCGAGCAGATCATTCAAGAGGCTGGACTTTATGAAGAATGTAGAATCAGGATCGAAGGAAGACTCATCAACGATCTGCATTATATAGATGACACAACCATGCTTTCTGAAACTGAGAAGGACTTAAGTATTTGCTGCTGAAGATCAAGGACTGCAGCCTTCCATGTGGATAGGACCTTAACATAAAAAATACAAAAATCCTCACCACAAATCCAATAGGCAGCACCATAATAGAAGGAAAAAAAGATTGAAGTTGTTGACAGTTTCATCTTGGTGGATCCACAATCAACACCCTTGGCACTGTTGTTGTTGTTATGTGCTGCCGAGTCACTTGCAACTCATAGCGACCCATGTACAAGAGCCCTAAACCCTGCCCTATCTTGTGCCAGCCTCATTGTCTCCTACACACCTACTC